>NW_025534319.1:0-152500 GCF_020615455.1 Coregonus clupeaformis
GTTAATCAGGGCCCGGTTTCTCAAAAGCATCTTTCTGCTAAGTTCATCATTAGAACCATTGGATGCCTTAAGATGCCTTTTGGGAAACCGGAACCAGATATCCAGTTTCCTCCTCTTCTTCTTCCTCCTTTTTTCGATGTGACAGTCATCCCCTCCTCCTCCTCTTTCACTCCAAAAACTGCATCCTCCTCCTCTTTCACTCTGAACACGTCTTTCTCTTCTTCTTTGACGTAGCAGCTTCACCCTCTACTTGTTTTTGTATTGTAACATCCTCCTCTTCCTCTTCCTCTTTCACTAGAGCTTCTTTCTCCGTCCAGCAGACCTCCTCTTCTTTAGCAGGAGGAGAGTAGCTTAGTGAGCTCATGGTCAGGGGATGTTAGCTAGCCAGGCTAGTGCTAACTTAACCAGCCAGCTAGCTGACCAATAACAACAACACCGTAAATATGAAATTAAATGGGATAACTAACTAGACGACAGAAGTGGGTTTAAAACACAGTGGCTAATATACACGAAAGCGTCTAAAGAGCTTTATTGGTTGGGCTATTTTGTCTAGCAAGCTACCGAGGTGTCTGACTAACTGTTGCTGCTGTTGAAAGAAGCGTCCCGTCCACTGGATTATACGTCACACTAGCAGCATAGCCTTAAAGTCCCACATCGCCATCTGCTGACTGGAGTGGGTAACGAAGTTGAGTAAAATGTATTTATTTTCAGACAAAAAAGTTAAAGGGTAGGAAGCATGAGTTTTTACTCACCAATGTAACAACACAGTGGCGTTTTAAAGACGTAATAACGTAGTTGTAGTCATAATCTGGTTACCTATAAGTACAACATTGTTATGTTTTTGGGGTTATTACATATTTATTAACTTATTTCCAATATCTTCTAAACTACCCAAAATGCACTATTTCTCAACATCATATTGATCTAGTCTGTGCTACAGTTTGTATGCTAGCCCCTCTAACGCAAGGTTTAATTACTCTAACCTAAAAAAAATACTTGTTACTCATTGATAATGTCACGGTTAACTAAGCCAGAACCCAGAAGCAGACCAGGACACGGTACGTGAGACAAAGGTGAGTGTTTATTAAAGAGTCCGAGTGAAGCTGAATAATCCAGGGAACAGAGCGGGTGGCGTGGATGGGTTGTTGAGGGTGCAGTGGTTGGTCGGTACTGGCTCGGCAGCCGCCGACCATCAGGCAGAGGTTGGGTGAAGGTTCGGGTGAGAGACTGCAGACAGAACAAAACGGAGGTCAGTACACAGCAAGTCAAAAGGTGCAAAAACAACAAAACTAACACTACTGGCTCCAGAGACTGATACGCTGACAACATACTGTTCATGGCTAACGATCCGGCAGGAACTGGATGTTGGGCCAGAAACCTAAGAGGGTGATGATCAGGACCAGGTGTGCAGATTGCTGATGGGATGCAGGTGCGGAAAACAGCGCTCCCGGAGCGTTCCCGAACCCTCGAAACTGGAGAATACGAGCAGGAACACTAGTCACCAGACAGGACCCGACTCAGACAGCCGGGATCGTCACAGCCCTCCGGCCAGACGCCACCGGGCGGCTTCCGGAGCGCCAGGATGGAGCGGTGAAGTCACTGATGAGGTCTGCGTCTAGGACCTGTCGCGCGGAATCCAACTCCTCTCTTCAGGGCCATACCCCTCCCAGTCCACGAGATACTGGAAACCCCGGCCCCGCCGTCTGGAATCCATGATGCGACGCACCGTGTAGGCAGGACCACCTCCGATCATCCGAGGAGGAGGAGGAGGAGGCGGAGGAGGCAACAGAGGACTGAGGAAGACAGGCTGAGGCAGGAGACATGAAAGGTGGATGGACTCTGAGCGTCCTCGGTAGTTTGAGTCGAACTGCCACTGGATTGATCACCTTCTCCACCACAAACGGACCAATGAACTTCGGTAACAACTCCTAGACTCAGTCCGTAGCGGAAGATCCCGTGTGGCCGCAAACCCTATCTCCGATGGTATAGGTGGGAGCGAATCCGGCGACGATTCGCCTGGAGCTGATACCGGTCCGAAACTCTAAGGAGTGCCTTTCTGGCCCGATGCCAGGTCGGTGCAACGCCGAATATGGGCCTGAACAGAAGGCACTGAGAGCTCCTTCTCCTGAGAAGGAAACAGGGAGGGTTGGTAGCCATACAGGCACTGGAAGGGAGACATCCCAGTGGCAGATGTGGGAGAGTATTGTGGGCATACTCAACCCAAGGCAACTGAGAGACCCAGGAGGTGGGGTTGGAGGAGACCAGACAGCGTAGCGTTGATTCCATCTTCTGGTTGGCTCTCTCCGCCTGACCATTGGATTGGGGGTGAAACCCAGATGTGAGACTGACCGTAGCTCCAATGGCCAAACAGAAGGACTTCCAGATAGCAGAGGTAAACTGAGGGCCACGGTCGGAAACGATATCACTGGGCAAACCGTGGACCCTGAAAACCTCCCTAACCAGGATCTCGGGCGTCTCCGAGGCAGAGGAAGCTTGGCAATTGGCACAAAGTGCGGCGAACTTGCTGAATCTGTCCACGATAGTCAGAACGACCGTGTTCCCCTCAGAAGCGGGCAACCCCGTGGCGAAGTCCAGGGCCAGATGCGACCATGGTCGCGGGGAATAGGAAGGGGGTGAAGTAGTCCAGAGCTGGACCGATTGGTACTCTTATTCTGCGCACACACTGGACAGGCAGCAACAAAACCCCGAGTATCCTCGGCCATGGCAGGCCACCAAAAAGCGTCTGAAGAAAGCGCCATAGTCCGAGCCACGCCAGGGTGACAAGCCATCTTGCTGGCGTGGACCATTTGAGGACAGCAGGACGAACCGACTCAGGCACAAACAACCGACCCGGGTGGACCGTTACGGACCGGGCTGAGTCCGAAGGGCCGCCAGCACCTCCTCCTCAATCTTCCACATAACTGCTCCCACGACGCAGTTCCGGGGGAGGATTGTCTCGGTCTTGGACCCACTCTCCTCCGTCTTGGAGAACATCCGGGACAAAGCGTCCGCCTTGCCGTTCTTAGATCAGGTCGGAACGTCAGGGCAAACTTGAATCGTCCGAAAAACAACGCCCACCTGGCCTGGCCTGGGAGTTGAGGCGTTTGCCGATTGCACGTAAGCAAGATTCTTGTGGTCCGTCCAGACAATAAACGGTTGCTCCGCCCCCTCCAACCAGTGGCGCCACTCCTCCAGGCAAGTTTCACCCGCAGAAGCTCCCGGTTACCCACATCGTAATTCCTCTCCGCAGGCAAAGGCGACGAGAGTAGTAGGCGCAGGGATGGAGTTTACTGTCCGTGGAGCATCGCTGCGACAGGATGGCGCCAACTCCCACATCAGACGCGTCCACTTCAACGACGAACTGACGGGCCGTGTCGGTTGAGAGAGAATCGGTGCGTTGGTGAATCGCCTCTTCAAATCCGAACGCTCGATCCGCCTCCGGATTCCACTTGAAAGGTCCTGATGCTGGAAGTCAAGGCAGTTAACGGGGAACCCGGCTGTAATCCCGGATGAATCTGCGGTAGAAATTCATAAACCCCAAAAATCTCTGGAGCTGCAATCTCGTACCGGGCTGGGCCCATTCCAGAACCGCTCTAACCTTCTCCTGGTCCATCCTAATCTCTCCCCTGGAGATGATGTACCCGAAAGGATGTCGTGTGGGCGTGAAACTCGCACTTCTCGGCCTTCACAAACAGGCGATTCTCCAACAATCGCTGCAGAACCTGCCGGACATGCTGGACGTGGTCGGAAGGTTCCTTCGGAGAAGATCAGAATGTCATCCAGGTAAACAAACACAAAGAGACCGATCATATCTCTCAGGGCGTCGTTCACCATACTCTGGAATACCGCTGGAGCATTGGTCAGTCCAAAGCGGCATCACCTGATACTCGAAGTGACCCATCGGTGTATTGAAACCCGTCAACCACTTCGTCCCTCTCTGATCCGGACCAGGTGATACGCTTGCGTAGGGTCTAGCTTGGTGAACACCGTGGCACCCTGTAAGGAGTCGAAGGCAGAACTCATCAAGGGCAGGGGATACTTGTTCTTGACCGGTGATGTCATTCAACCCCCGATAATCAATACACGGTCGAAGAGAGCCATCCTTCTTACCCACAAAGAAGAATCCTACCCCCAGGGGTGATGACGAGGGGACACGAGACCAGCAGCTAGAGACTCCTTGATGTAGGTCTCAACGCCTCACGTTCAGGTCGGGAGATACTGTATAACCCTTCCCTTGGGGTAGACAGCTCCAGGGACCAGGTTGATGGCACAATCATATGGTCGGTGGGGAGGGAGTGACAGAGCCTTCTGCTTACTGAAAACTTCCCCCAAATCGTGATATGTCTGAAACCAGGGACAAATCTGGGGGTTTAGCCTCAATCACCTGACTGGGAACCGAATGGGGGCAGGCAGTCTTGAGACAGTTAGCATGACAATCAAGGCTCCAACTCGTTACCTTGCCCGTCACCCAATCGAACGTGGGATTGTGTTCCTTCAGCCAGGGGTATCCAAGGACCAGAGGAACATGGGAAGACGGCAGAATGAAGAATGAAATCATCTCAGAATGATTCCCGACAACCGCATCTTAACCCGGTTCAGTCCTCTCGTGTACGTGCCAGACTACTGCCGTTCAGAGTGGTAGCTTCAATGGCTTCCGGCAATTGCTCCTTGGAAAGCCCCAGCTGTTCCACCAACTCGGCATCTAGAAAGCTTCCATCGGCACCTGAATCGAAAAGCGTTAATCGCTAAGCTCTGATTCCTGTTCATAAGGGTAGCCGGGAAACGGGGTCTGACAGAGGTATTGAGAGGTCGAAACTGGCTCGCTAAAAGTCCTCCCAACTTTAGCGAGCCGCGCGGTTTGACGACCCGACTGGATCCTGAGAAGCTGATCGGTTGGACGGAACCCATTGCTTCTCCCTCCTTCGCTCTCGGACTCGATTATCCACCCGAATAGACAAAGCTACCAAGCTGTCCAGGTCACTAGGCTCCGGATAGGAGATCAACTCATCCTTGAGCTGCTCCGACAGACCCTGGTAAAAGGCCGCTTGCAGAGACTCCTCGTTCCACCCACTCTCCACAGCCAACGTCTTGAACTCGATCACGAAGTCGGCCACGCTCTGCGAGTTCCTTGCGAAAGCGAAAACAGGCGCGTCCCTCCCTCGGACGGAATGGTGAAGAGCTTCCTCATCTCGGCCGTGAACCCCTGGTATGAAGCCATGCAGGGATCCTGTCGTTCCCAAACGGCTGAAGCCCACTCCAGCGCTCGACCACGCAGCAACTCAATCACAAAGGCTATCCTAGCCTTGTCTGTGGCATAAGAGTAGGGCTGTAGATCGAACACTAGTCCACACTGCATAAGGAAGGAACGGCATCTTCCCAGCTCTCCCTCATACTTATCCAGCGTCGGAACCTTGGGCTCACGGATGGACACAGCTTCAGAAGCGGCAGGCGAGATGGGTGAAACGGTAGTGGATCCTCCACCGGACACTTGCGTTGGTTCTGGACCTCCGTCAGACCGGTAGAAAGGTTCGAACTGACAACGCGATCTCCTGTAGTACCGTGCTATGATGGCCCAACATCTTCTCCTGCTGGGTAATAGCATGGCGAACAGAGTCCAGGTCCGCTGGAGTTCATTACTGGCCGGATCGTTCTGTCACGGTTAACTAAGCCAGAACCCAGAAGCAGACCAGGAACGATACGTGAGACAAAGGTGAGTGTTTATTAATAGAGTCCGAGTGAAGCTGAATAATCCAGGGAACAGAGCGGGTGGCGTGGATGGGTTGTTGAGGGTGCAGTGGTTGGTCGGTACTGACTCGGCAGCCGCCGACCATCAGGCAGAGGTTGGGTGAAGGTTCGGGTGAGAGACTGCAGACAGAACAAAACGGAGGTCAGTACACAGCAAGTCAAAAGGTGCAAAACAACAAAACTAACACTACTGGCTCAGAGACTGATACGCTGACAACATACTGTTCATGGCTAACGATCCGGCAGGGAACTGGATGTTGGGCCAGAGCCTAAGAAGGGTGATGATCAGGACCAGGTGTGCAGATTGCTGATGGGATGCAGGTGCGGAAAACCAGAGCGCTCCCCGGAGCGTTCCCGAACCCTCGGGAAACTGGAGAATACGAGCAGGAACACTAGTCACCAGACAGGACCCGACTCAGACAGCGGGATGCGTCACAGATAATTGCCGTCCACTTTGTGTTTTAAATAACGATTCTAAGCTAATAGCTCTGGTTTTGGATGCCATTATAGATGAGTCCCGGACAGGGTTGATGAGAAATAGACAAATCTCGAATAATGTCACACTGGTATTAAATATCATAGATTACTCAGATTTGGTCTCTGATGAGAGTTTTATTCTCTTTTGGGATTTTATAAAGCCTTCGATACATTTTAGTCATTTTAGCAGACGCTCTTATCCAGAGCGACTTACAGTTAGTGAGTGCATACATTTTCATACTGCCCCCCCGTGGGAAACGAACCCACAACCCTGGCGTTGCAAGCGCCATGCTCTACCAACTGAGCTACAGGGATAAAGTAGAACATTACTATTTTTCATGCCCTTAAAACATTTGTCTTTGGAGATTTATTTTGTAAATCTATTAATACTCTATATAGAAATGATAATAGCTCTATCAAATTGAAAGCAGAAATGTACTTAATATGCCATTTAGCAGACACTTTTATCCAAAGCGACTTACAGTCATGTGTGCATAAATTTTTACGTATGGGGTTGTCCCGGGGATCGAACCCACTACACAAAGCGCCATGCTCTACCAGTTGAGCTACAGAGGACCACAAGGTTTGAATTAATGTGGGGTATCAGACAAGGGGTGACCAAGTTCACCTCTCTTCCTATTAGACACACAGCTTCTTACTTCTCATATTAAGAGAAGTGTTTTAAAGGGTATTTCTACTGCAGGAGATCATTATTAGTCAGTTACCTGATGACCCAACCCTCTTTCCATTGATCATCCTTGAGATGTTTCAACAACTTGAATTGGAGTCCTCCTGGGGTAAATTCAAATGATTGGACATGATTTGGAAAGGCACACACACCTGTCTATATAAGGTCCCACAGTTGACAGTGCACGTCAGAGCAAAGACCAAACCATGAGGTCGAAGGAATTGTCCGTAGAGCTCCGAGACAGGATTGTGTCGAGGCACAGGTCTGGGGAAGGGTACCAAAACATTTCTGCAGCATTGAAGGTCCCCAAGAACACAGTGGCCTCCATCATTCTTAAATGAATACGTTTGGAACCACCAATACTCTTCCTAGAGCTGGCCACACGGCCAAACTGAGCAATCGGGGGAGAAGGTCCTTGGTCAGGGAGGTGACCAAGAACCCGGTGGTCACTCTGACAGAGCTCCAGAGTTCCTCTGTGGAGATGGGAGAACCTTCCAGAACGACAACCATCTCTGTAGCACTCCACCAATCAGGCCTCTATGGTAGAGTGGCCAGAGGGTATCCCCTCCTCAGTAAAAGGCCCATGACAGCCCACTTGGAGTTTGCCAAAAGGCACCTAAAGGATTCTCAGACCATGAGAAACAAGATTCTATGGTCTGATGAAACCAAGATAGAACTCTTTGGCCTGAATGCCAAGCGTCACGTCGGGAGAAACCTGGCACCATCCCTACGGTGAAGCATGGTGGTGGCAGCATCATGCTGTGGAGATGTTTTACAGCGGCAGGGACTGGAAGACTAGTCAGCATCGAAGGAAAGATGATCGGAGCAAAGTACAGAGAGATCCTTGATGAAAATCTGCTTCAGAGTGCTCAGGAACTCAGACTGGGGCGAAGGTTCGCCTTCAAACAGGACAGCGATCCTAAGCACACAGCCAAGACAATGCAGGAGTGTCTCTGAATGTCCTTGAGTGGCCCAGTCAGAGCCCGGACTTGAATCCGATCGAACATCTCTGGAGAGACCTGAAAATAGCTGTGCAGTGAAGCTCCCCCATCCAACCTGACAGAGCTTGAGAGGATCTGCAGAGACAAATGGGAGAAAATCCCCAAATACAGATGTGCCAAGCTTGAAGTGTCATACCCAAGAAGACTGAGGCTGTAATCACTGCCAAAGGTGCTTTAAAAAAGTACTGAGTAAAGGGTCTGAATACTTATGAAATGTTTATGGTGTATTGTGTGTAGGTTGATGAGGGAAAAAACAATTTAATCCATTTTAGAATAAGGCTGTGAACGTAACAAAATTTGGAAAAAGTCAAGGGGTCTGAATACTTTTCGAATGCAATGTAAATGCAACATTTAAAGTTTTGATTTCATGAGCCTGAAAAAATAAATTTTTCATCGCACAACATTTTTGTTTATATCCCTGTCAGTGAGCATTTCTCCTTTGCCAAGATAATCCATCCACTTGACAGGTGTGGCATATCAAGAAGCCGATTAAACAGTATGATCATTACACAGGTGCACCTTGTGCTGGGGACAATAAAGGCCACTTTCAAATGTGCAGTTTTGTCACATAACACAATGCCACAGATGTCTCAAGTTTTGAAGGAGTGTGCAATTGGCATGCTGACTGCAGGAATGTCCACCAGAGCTGTTACCAGAGAATTTAATGTTCATTGCTCTACCATAAGCCGCCTCAACATCGTTTCAGAGAATTTGGCCGTCGTTCAACCGGCCTCACAACCACAGACCACGAATATGGCGTCATGTTTGCGAGCGGTCATCATTGTGAACATAGTGCCCCATGGTGGCGGTGGAGGTTATGGTATGGGCAGGCATAAGCTATGGACAACAAACACAATTGCATTTTATCGATGGTAATTTGACGCACAGAGATACCATGAGCTGAAAATGTCCCAGTTCTTCCATGGCCTGCATACTCGCCAGATGACATGGGTGACATACCCATTGAGCATGTTTGGGATGCTCTGGATCGACAAGGTGTTCCAGTTCCCGCCAATATCCACCAACTCTGCACAGCCATTGAAGAGGAGTGGGACAACATTACACAGGACACAACCAACAGCCTGATCAACTCTATAAGCGGAGATGTGTCGAACAGCATGAGAGCAAATGGTGGTCACGCCCCTACTTAATTTTTTTTTTTTTTTTACAGTATCTCTGACCAACAGATGCATATCTGTATTCCCAGTCATGTTAAATCCATAGATTAGGACCTAATGAATGTATTTCAATTGACTGATTTCCTCATATGAACTGTAACTCATAAAAAACGTTAATTGTTGCATGTTGCCTTTATATTTTTGTCTTCGGTCTCTTGGCCCCTTGAAGTGTCCCCTGTAGCTCAGTTGGTAGAGCACGGCGCTTGCAACGCCAGGGTTGTGGGTTCGTTTCCCATGGGGGGCCAGTATGAAAATGTATGCACTAACTAACTGTAAGTCTCTCTGGATAAGAGCATCTGCTAAATGACTCACTAACTGTAAATCTCTCTGGATTAGAGCGTTCTGCTAAATGACTCACTACTGTAAGTATCTCTGGATAAGAGCGTCTGCTAAATGACTCACTACTGTAAGTCTCTCTGGATAAGAGCGTCTGCTAAATGACTCACTAACTGTAAGTCTCTCTCTGGATTAGAGCGTTCTGCTAAATGACTCACTACTGTAAGTCTCTCTGGATAAGAGCGTTCTGCTAAATGACTCACTAACTGTAAGTCTCTCTGGATAAGAGCGTCTGCTAAATGACTCAATAACTGTAAGTCTCTCTCTGGATAAGAGCGTTCTGCTAAATGACTCACTACTGTAAGTCTCTCTGGATAAGAGCGTTCTGCTAAATGACTCACTACTGTAAGTCTCTCTGGATAAGAGCGTTCTGCTAAATGACTCACTAACTGTAAGTCTCTCTGGATAAGAGCGTTCTGCTAAATGACTCACTACTGTAAGTCTCTCTGGATAAGAGCGTTCTGCTAAATGACTCACTACTGTAAGTCTCTCTGGATAAGAGCGTTCTGCTAAATGACTCACTAACTGTAAGTCTCTCTCTGGATAAGAGCGTTCTGCTAAATGACTCACTAACTGTAAGTCTCTCTGGATAAGGCGTTCTGCTAAATGACTCACTAACTGTAAGTCTCTCTGGATAAGAGCGTCTGCTAAATGACTCACTAACTGTGAGTCTCTCTGGATAAGAGCGTTCTGCTAAATGATGTAAATGTAAGTGCCACCCGTGTTATAGGTCTAAGAAGACGGAAACTGATAAGTACATTTGGAAATTGAACATGAAAGCTGATTATGGTTCAGAAATTGAACTTTGCATATAATGAAGTATTTAAAAAAATCTATTTTACATACCAGCTCTAAAATCCGCTGGCACCGCACTGTTTTCACAGTTCGATAGAAGCTCCTGATAAGGTGAGACTGGCGATGCATCTGGAAGAGAAGCGTTCAACACATCAACACCACCGTCCACTGGCACCTCAATATTTGCACGTTACAACTGTGCCATCTCGCAATTGGCTAGACCAGTGAATAATAAAGGTAGAGTCATTCATTATCCTGCAAAACACTGACTTTCACATCAGGCAAGTGAATTACTCTAACAGTTAAAGTGAGGGTATATCAGAGACATAAAATCAGGCCAGATGACCTGCTCCCTTCATGAACTTGAAGCAGCTTCTTTCCCAGGTGTTGTCTGGAGGTGTACACTAGATGGATACATGGTTTATTTTGTTCTTCTTTCTGGGGCTGAGTGGTGGACTTTCTTTTCATCCAGGAACTGAACTACGGCAAGCTTCATGATCTAAAGGCAGGAGAAAAGAGGGAGAACTAAGCGTAAAGACTTACAATTAACTAATAATCATTTACAATCACCACGATACCCAGTGAAACCCTAAGATATTTACCTTGTGAGAGGCGAACAGAAACAAACAAGGGCTATGCTATGTCTATAAGTGGCTCAATGGAAACCCAGCATATCCATCCTGGCAAGGAAGAAGATAGTATTTCTTCAGCACATTTGTAGCGTTGGTGAAGCGAAGATTATTGGATAATCCAGAGAGGTGAAAAATGCCTATCTTGGCAAAGGGTAGGTGAAGAAATCAACCGTGTTCCTGAACCTCTTGTAGATGACGAAAGTGCTGCCCATTTCGTTGACGACCACATTCTGTACAACAGCAATGTCTTGGTTTTGTAACAGGACACAGTTGTCTCCCTCTGACCTTTTCACAGCAAATTCTCCAAAGTAAAACTGCTCATGCTGATTGGTCACTGCTGTCCTCTGTTGTGCTCTCAGAGAACTGGAGGTGTTGTTTCTTCTCTGATAGTCGACCAACAACCTGCTCCAGTGGGTGGGCTGATGAACAACCTGCTCCAGTGGGTGGGCTGATGAACAACCTGCTCCAGTGGGTGGGCGGGCTGATGAACAACCTGCTCCAGTGGGTGGGCTGATGAACAACCTGCTCCAGTTGGCAGACTTGCGAAGCAGTCCCTTCATTTGCCCAAGGAAGTTCTTAAATGGGAAACAAGAGATGTTGTCAAGGGCACTATACTTCTTGGCTTCCTCCTCTCCCTTGTAACAATTCCCCAGGTCGTTTCTGTAAATGAGAATGTGTTCTCAGTCAACTTAACTGGTAAAACAAGGGTTAAATAAAATAAATCAATCCTTGGCAGCGGTGCACCAATCCATGCATGTTGTATGACACTTGATATTTTCCATCAAGTTTGCTGCAGTGGTCAACAAACAGAACCAAGAGGCTGTGGGGCAGCTTGATCTGGAGGGACACGCTCAACAGGATGGTGATGCCAACTGCAAGAAGCATGGAGGTGTTGTACACTCGAGTACACTGTCTGAATTCAGTAGCTTTCCAGCGCTCAACTTCCTCCATGGGATCTTTGCTTCCTGTTGAACTCGCACGGAACATTGGGTCTGAAGGTCATGAGTACTTTTGGAGGTCTCCTTTACCACACTGGGGCGCCAATCTTGTTGCCAGACGTCCTTTTAGCCAAAGATGCAACAACTTCCTTGTCACTCCTAGTCACCAGATGTAATCCAGTGGGAACTGTGTCACCAAACCAACAGACAGCAAAGCAAGTGGTGTTTCTCCACACCAGAGGTGGGTAGTAACGAGTTACATTTACTCCGTTACATTTACTTGAGTAAGTTTTTGAAAAAATTATACTTCTAGGAGTAGTTTTAAATCACTATACTTTTTACTTTTACTTGAGTAGATTTGTGAAGAAGAAACTGTACTCTTACTCCGCTACATTAGGCTACATTGAGGTCGTTACTTTTCTTTTTACCTCTTTGGTATTCATTGTCTTTATCCCCCCGCATATGCCTTATTTTAATGTTTTATTTTGACAGAGAGAGAGACTTCCGCTAAGGCTCTACCACGTGACTGTGTTTCACCAATCAAACGTAGTTGTGCAGTCTCGTCACTTTACCATACTCAATCTCAGTGGCGGGACGGGTTGGCTTTACAGTCATAGCAACACAAAAATGTCAGAATTAGCCGTCGGCAATGCAGACACAGACGAGGAGGAACACCCGCCCCCCTGGCCTCATATTGAAAGCATGTTTACCTTAGTAAAAGTGCGAAAGAACAGCTACATTATGCGGTGTCTTCTGTGTCTACCAAAACAAACGGACATTTCAGCATTCAAGAACTCAACATCTAACTTGAGGAAACATGTAGCGGTAAGTTTCCTAAATTCGTTTTTTTTTGCTGTGGATAGGCGAATTTTTGTCTTTTAGGTTACATATGTTTTAAACATTTTCTATATATATATATATATATATATATATATATATATATATATATATATATATATATATATATATATGGGTAATTCTTCAACTATGGTACTCTTTGAGCTAGACAGTTTCAGAAAATAAAAACATTTCTACAAACAATTTTTTAGTATCAGTTGGTTTCTCAATCTGTCTGGAAACCTTCCTGAAGTTGGCTGTGATGATTTGTATTTACTAATATATATTTTTTGCCATTTTTATCTGACAGTCCAAGAAAACGGTCATTTCCATCACATAACAAAACATGTATTTTTAGAGAAAATAATGAAATATCTTCTGTTATAAATATATTTGATTAAATAGCACACACATATCTGTTCAAATTTGTAATTTAAAATTTTTTTCAGAAATGTAACTGTAAAGATTTTACAATGTTTACACTAAAAAACACCTAAAACTAGGTCAATGGAACATTTCATTTTCTTATCATAGCTCAAAATCATATATTTCTCAAAGTGTATACACAAATCTTAGCCCTAACTGCACAATTATCAACACCACTGAATATAGTTGGTTTGATTGTATGTTTTTTATATGTTTTACTTTAAAATATGTGTTGTGGTGTAAATGACATGGCGTGGCGGAAGAGACAGTGTGTGGCGGAAATGACAGATAGGCAACTTCCAATTAAAAACAATTTTTCTACTGCTCTATGTGGTGAACCAGAGCAAATCAATAAGCAACAGCATTTGTGAACAAAAACATATCACCAATATTTTTAAATTAAAAACAATCCAAAAAATGAAAAAACATGAATTTGTGTTAAAAATCAGCAAATCATTTCTTCACTGTTTTCTACATGCTGAACTAGAGCAAACTAGTACAAACTA
The DNA here is from genome assembly GCF_020615455.1 of Coregonus clupeaformis. Taxonomy (NCBI): domain Eukaryota; kingdom Metazoa; phylum Chordata; class Actinopteri; order Salmoniformes; family Salmonidae; genus Coregonus; species Coregonus clupeaformis. The sequence goes on from NW_025534319.1 coordinate 13,560, forward strand.
GAGCAAACCCTTTATGTCATCATTACCTTAACATAACCTTAATATAACCAGTTGAATAACAGATAAAATAGGCAATATATTTTGAAATTGAAAACTTATATGCCTATGCTGAACCAGAGCAAACACTCTGTACTTAAACATTACTGTCATGTGTGTTATATCGTAAATCCATGTACTGTCAAACGTAATCATGTGGAATAACAAGTTGAATCTGACTAAATAGACATTGTATTTGCTAAATACTGTATCTGTCAAACTTGCATATGGGCCAGAGGTTCAGTTATGTTTCATGGTCAAGAACAGAGCATATTTCTTTCCAAACTGTTGGCTCCACCATCACATGCCTCTTTGTTACTGGTTGAGGCTCTGGGACCAACCTGATCACATCTTCTGGCCGGTACCAAATAACATCGTCTCTCATAGGCCAGAAGAACTTGTTTTTGCCAATATGACTCATGGTTCTCACCAGAGCACAACCCTCAGGGTCCACATCCTGTATAATGCCAGGGTAAGGATCCCCATCATACCGTACCACACACCAACTTCCAATCAGTCCCTCATGCAGGTCTATGATGGGTTGAGATGTGCTGGTAAGTGTGCTTGAACTGTACACCTTTGCTTTTGCCTTCGCAACCTTTTTTTCTCCCTCTTTTCCTCTGTGGAGTTCTCTCTGGTGTAGGCTCACACAGCTGGGGTGTTTTCAGGGATGTCTTCTGCATTAACACTCATGTTGTCTGGTGATGGTGGTGGTGTTGTATGTGCCATGAAACTATTCACTGCTGAGACCATTTTCCATTTCCTACGTCTGTTTCGTTGAGAAATTCGCCACTGTCTTCTCATTTTTCGTTGTTCTCTTTTCGGCATTTCTGTCACAGATTTAACAACACCTTGTTGCTTTTTCTTCAGGTATCTTTCTCTGTCCTTCTTGAGGGACTCTGCATATTTAAGTGGATCTGATTTTATTCTTTCTCTGTATGATCTTGACCTCTGTGCTGTGGTATTGCTTGCCATCTTAAAGAAAGAGCCAACAATGTCAAACCTACTTATCTATTGTTCTCTTATTTACCAACAATATTGTAATATTGTTAAAACTGTTTTTGAATTTAGTATCAGTATTATAGCCCAAATAATTTGCTGTTTAGCACGAACAATGTCATTTCCACCACAACCTGTCTTTACCACCACAATGAACACCGTGGTGGAAATGACTGTGGTGGAAATGACATTCCCACTTTCCCTCTAAAATCTCATGCTATGTTAGCCTGCTAATATTAGTTTTAGAGTTAGCATTAAATATACACAAATTACACATTATTAAATTAAATGTATCCAGTTATTTTTACGTCCATGTGAAATATGAGCTGTTTGGAAATGACGACCAATAAACATACTCTCAGTTTTACTCATATTTACCTTGATTTTTCTTCTTTTCATTACCCCCTGTAGAGGACACCATTTCATCCAGCCATGTGTTCCACTGTGGAGTTTCTGTTGCTATGGTTACTAAATATACAAACCTAAAACACTGATCCCAGGATTCTATTTTGTACAGTGTGGTGGAAATGACAGTGACCCCAAGGGACAAGGGGTTCTATTTATGAAAAATATAGAAAAATGTGAATATGTATCACAATATATAATATGTAGAATTGAAATAAATGGTATTTTATCATTTGTACTTGAAATCTACATTATTTAAATATTTAATTTAGAATTAAGCGAGGTTGAAGATACAAAGTCTGGCTTAGGGACAGAGGGAAAACAGTAAAAACCATGCATAAAGGCCTCATATTATATAATAAAAATAATGATTGAGCCATGATACATTTTTATAAGTTCCCCTTAGGGTGGAGTAAGTATGACAAAAACAAAAAAGAAGAAATGTTTTTTAGTTTTTATTATTTCATCCAGGGGACAAGAAAAGTACCATAGTTAAAGAATCACCCATATATATATATATATATATATATCCACATTTGATGTGATAATAAGTCTCTTTTAATGTCTTGATCTCCCTGTAGCCTCACATATTTTTTTTTTGTCCACAGAGGATTCACCCCCAACAAACTGGCAAAGTACACAGACTTACTAGAGAACCACAGAAAGCGTAAGTCCTCCTCTTCCAGTGATACTCTTGTGAAAATGCAAAAATCACAGCCTTTGCTGCCCCAGGGCAGGTAACACAAGCAACGCTTGACAAGCTGATGCTAAATTTTGTATGTGAGGCCAACCAACCATTTTCTGTGGTTGAGACGCCATCCTTCAATACTTTGATAGAAACCTTGCAACCTCATACAGTAATGACAAGGAAAACGTTATGCACAAGAATACAAGAAGCTGCAAAACACAAGAAGAGCATAATCATCAAAAAGCTGAGTGCTGTGAACTATGTTGCTAACGTAGCTACTTAGGTGTCACCTGTCACTGGATAGGCACTCCACATTGGCTTGTAGACCTGTCAAAGGCTCACACACGTTTGATGTCCTTGCTGCTGCATTAGAGGAAATACATTCTGAGTACCACATCAGGGAAAAAGTGACCAGGACGACAACAGACAGTGGCTCAAACTTCCTTTCGATTATATGGTGAGGAGAAAGAGGAGGAAGCCATCAATGTACAAGAGGAGAGTGACTCCACCCTTGATGATGCAACAGAAGATCGGAGTGAGTCAGAGGTGGAGTATCAAGATGTCTGCAATCGTGGATGACAACACAGGCCTTGAGTACCAACTTCCAAGGCACCAAAAGTGTGCATGCCATCTCCTCAATCTTATATCCACAGTTGATGCCACTGCTGCAAAGCGAAACCTACAAGAGGCTGTCTCGGTCTGCTTTTGCAAAATGTCATGCTCTTTGGAATAAAACCAGCAGGTCAACCATGGCTCATGAAACAGTGGAACGTGAATGCAAGCTACAGTTTCTCCGACCCAATCAGACACGCTGGAGCTCCCTGTTCCTCGCTGTAGAAAGGATTGTGCGCATTCACCGAGAGCAAGGAGAACAAGCAATTCGCAATGTCTGCACAGCATTAAAGATAAAGATGTAAGTTGACAAAATGTATATTTTGTTTTTAAAGAATAATAAAAGTAAATAAGCCTTGCTGATTAATGGGTGAATCCACTTGTCTCAAGTAACTAAGTTTTCTTTGCATGGTGGTGTGACAATTGTGGATGACTTGAATGAAATATATGTATATATATATTTTTGTATTTAACATGTACAATGCATAATAAAGACATTGTACCAGAAATAGCTATAAGTAATTGTTTTATCGTTACATCTTTTATAGGTTCAATCCAGCTGAAAATGGGTTTTTGGTCGAGTATGCTGCTGTGATGAAGCCTGTTGCCATGGCCCTTAATATCCTCCAAGGGGAATCATCTGTGCATATGGGCCTCCTGCTGCCAACACTTTACCAGTTGCGGGACAAGCTGAAGAAGTTGAGTCAACTTGCAAAATGTGTACACCTCTTGTTCACGCCCTGCAGCAAGGGATCCAGAAACGTTTTGGAGATGTCATGAAAGAGCCTGAGCTGATTGCAGCAGCAATACTCCTACCAAGATTCAGAACATCCTGGACCACAGAGGAGAACATCTTAAATGCTAGTAAATATACTTGTTTATCAATTCAAATGTGAACCAGTAGACATTGACCTATATAACTCTGTATAATGTTACTGTCATTTAGGATTATAGTGTGTCAGTGACAAACCACAGGGTGGCAATATAGTTAGTGTGACTTTTTTTTTGCTGACTTTTCTTGTTAGATATTGGAACTGGAAGTAAACATAATGCCCAATCTACAACTACATCACTCTCCTCTAATGCCTTTTTATAGAACATGCATTCAGCTTAATTTGTGTTCTGGGATACTAGGCCTGCAATATTGTTTTATTTGGCCATCTATCATGGACTGGTGCTTTTCAGTTGATGTGTACTGCTGCTCTTTTCCTCTGCTCAGTGAGATGTGCAGTGTGGCCTAATCACAGATCAGAGTATTCATTTCTAGGCACACGGAAAAAGGGCTGTTGCTTGCCATGCAATACAAAGGTACTGAGTAGGCCTAATCAACACCTATTGATTATTTTACGTTGACCGCTTCCTTCTGGTGTGCAGTTTTCTGTTCAGCATGCCTGGTATGAAATGTTTGTGTGTTTCCTTCTGTTGTTCTGTCACTGTGGAGACACACACACAGTTTATGAGAGTTTATGGGCTGCCTCATTCTAGTTCTGCCTGGTAAAAAAAAGTATAAAGGTTTGGAAATTTGTGTTACTTGTGCTTATTTATTTTTTATTTATTATTATTTTATTTTTTAATACTTGAATTTACCTGAATTATTTTAATTTAAGCTATTTTGTAATTCATTAAAGATGATTATTTTGTATTTTTGTCTGTCTGATTGTTGTCTTGTGTTAAAAATAAATCAGACGTTACTCAACAGTTACTCAGTACTTGAGTAGTTTTTTCACCAAGTACTTTTTACTCTTACTCAAGTAATTATTTGGATGACTACTTTTTACTTTTACTTGAGTCATATTATTCTGAAGTAACAGTACTTTTACTTGAGTACAATTTTTGGCTACTCTACCCACCTCTGCTCCACACCGATGGCTGTCATTTGGGAGTTCATCAGGGACCGCATTGTCCAGTCTCACAGTTGCATCTGTTTGAGGGAAAGTAATCTGTTCTCGTAGTAGAACCATTTTTGAGTGCACTTGTCACATCCACAGCGTCCACTATGGCCCTTAACATTTTCCCCCCAATTGCCTGAGCAGGGGTGTCACAGATAAACGCTGACATCTTGAAAGGAAGCCGTGTCCCTTCCGAACTCCTTCCCTTTCCGGTGGCTGTGCCTCCTCAACAAAAGTTGAACTTTTGTAAAGTGGGAGTGCCATCAATGTTGATTTGGATAGAAATTGACTTAAATGTCTGCAAGTCTGGGAATTCTGGGCCAGTATTCCATGCTCAATTCCAGAATGGTGATATATACCGTGGTCCTCTGCAGCTCAACTGGTAGAGCACGGCGCTTGTAACGCCAAGGTAGTGGGTTCGATCCCGGGACCACCCATACACAAAAAAATTATGCACGCATGACTGTAAGTCGCTTTGGATAAAAGCATCTGCTAAATGGCATATTATTATTATTATATACCTCCAGAGGTCTGTTCTTTTCCCAGCAGGGTTCTTGGGTCTTTAGGCAGGTCTGGATGATCCTTGGAGAGAATTGTCAATCGTTTTCGAGAGTGCAATGTGAGGGAAAATGTTGTCAATAACCAACTCTGCCAATTGTGTCCTAGAGTCCTAACTATCTTCAGTGCTTGAGGGAATGTCAGAAGGGGGCTTCACACTCAGTATCTACAAACCTGTTGGTTTGTTCCTGTTGCCACAATGGTTGCAGTTTGCCGATGGCCTGTTGGATCCATGCCATGATGACTTCACTTTGAAGAGGAAGCTCCCCCAGTGGTACAGTCTGGGATAGCAGCATCCATGCCAAGATGACTTCACTTTGAAGAGGAAGCCCCCATAACGGCCATAAAAGCCAGACTACAGTTTGCAATTGCACGTGGGGACAAAGATCGTACTTTTTTGAGAAATGTCCTCTGGTCTGATGAAACAAAAAATATAACTGTTTGGCCATAATGACCATCGTTATGTTTGGAGGAAAAAGGGGGTCTTGCAAGCCGAAGAACACCATCCCAACCGTGAAGCACGGGGGTGGCAGCATTATGCTGTTGGAGTGGTTTTGCTGCAGGAGGGACTGGTGCACTTCACAAAATAGATGGCATCATGAGGAAGGAAAATTATGTGGATGTATTGAAGCAACATCTCATGACATCAGTCAGGAAGTTAAAGCTTGGTCGCAAATGGGTCTTCCAAATGGACAATGACCCCAAGCATACTTCCAAAGTTGTGGCAAAATGGCTTAAGGACAACAAAGTCAATGTATTGAGTGGCCATCATAAAGCCTGACCTCAATCCTATAGAAAATGTGTGGGCAGAACTGAAAAAGCGTGGTGCGAGCAAAGAGGCCTACAAACCTGATTCAGTTACACCAGCTCTGTCAGGAGGAATGGGCCAAAATTCAACCAACTTATTGTGGGAAGCTTGTGGAAGGCTACTCGAAACGTTTGACCCAAGTTAAACAATTTAAAGTCAATGCTACCAAATACTAATTGAGTGAGTTAAAAATTTAAGCTGAAATAAATCATTCTCTCTACTATTATTCTGACATTTCACATTCTTAAAATAAAGTGGTGATCCTAACTGACCTAAGACAGGGAATTTTTACTAGGATTAAATGTCAGGAATTGTGAAAAACTGAGTTTAAATGTATTTGGCTAAGGTGTATGTAAACTTCCGACTTCAACTGTATACCAGGCAGGGCAGTAACTACACCAGTGAGAGGAACCAATTAAGTTCTTGCCTAGCAACAGAGATGTACCCATGTTTAACTCTGGCTCCGTGTTGGTCATGTTGTGATTAACATTTACATTTTCGTCATTTAGCAGACGCTCTTATCCAGAGCGACTTACAAATTGGTGCATTCACCTTATGATAGCCAGTGGGACAACCACTTTTACAATATATAAAATTTTAAAAAATAACATCTCTTTTTTAGCTCCGTGTTCGTCATGTTGTGATTAACTATGTTTATCTGTAGTCTGAGTCTGAAGAGATGTAACTACTGTATAGTCCACTGAAAAATTCCCATCTTATCCCCTCTGGGACTTTATTGGTCCACATCTTTACAAATGGATATAGTGACTAATATATGAATACAGGGATATGTAGTGACTAACATAAGAACAACCATGTTTACGATATAAAGCACTAAGGTTATACTTTCAAACATTACCAATTCCAAAGGTAACAACATAAATGTTTCTACTCAAAATAAAATATAAGTGTCAGTATCCAAACACATTAAAAATACACAACAATAATGCAGCTCTGTTTCAACCATAATATCTATTTAAGGCAGTTATCTTGCAATTGTATAAGCAATACATGAACTAGTGGATTATTTCCAATATTATTTCTTATAATATAATTTATTAATGTTTACAAGGTCTAGTAATGCTTGCTCTCCATTTGGACACTTCCTAACAACCGACTTCTGAATCTAAGCAGAACCTGTTTACTTCCCTAACAACCCGGCTTCTGAATCTAAGCAGAACCTGTTTACTTCCCTAACAACCGGCTTCTGACTCTAAGCAGAAACTGTTTACTTCCCTAACAACCGACTTCTGAATCTAAGCAGAACCTGTTTACTTCCTAACAACAGACTTCTGAATCTAAGCAGAACCTGTTTACTTCCCCTAACAACCGACTTCTGAATATAAGCAGAACCTGTTTACTTCCCTATCAACCGACTTCTGAATCTAAGCAGAACCTGTTCACTTCCTAACAACCGACTTCTGAATCTAAGTAGAACCTGTTCACTTCCTAACAACCGACTTCTGAATCTAAGCAGAACCTGTTTTACTTCCCCTAACAACCGACTTCTGAATCTAAGCAGAACCTGTTCACTTCCCTAACAACCGACTTCTGAATCTAAGCAGAACCTGTTCACTTCCCTAAACCCAACCGACTTTGAATCTAAGCAGAACCTGTTCACTTCCCCTAACAACCGACTTCTGAATCTAAGCAGAACCTGTTCACTTCCCTAACAACCGACTTCTGAATCTAAGCAGAACCTGTTCACTTCCTAACAACCGACTTCTGAATCTAAGCAGAACCTGTTTACTCCCTTAACAACCGACTTCTGAATCTAAGCAGAACCTTGTTTAGGGGATTAAGAGACATGTCCGTGGACACTGCGTAACTCGAGGAAAACCCTTTGTAACATACACCTACTACATAGGTTAAAAACATGAGAGAGGCGTAGGCTATCTTTTTTTAGGATTCCTGGTTTTCCTCAGGCGTCCCCCATATGGGACTCCCAGTTCCAACACCAAAATCCATTTAAATGTTACCTCACCTAGTTCCCTTAACTAATGCTTTGTCTATGATTGCTTATTATCCCATTTTCCTGACCTCATTCTAGAGTCATTATCACCACAAAGTAATATGGAACAGGATATATAAGTCTGGGAGGATGAATATATCCAAGTCCAGGTTTCTCCAGCTGTTGCTGGTCCTTGTAGTCATGACAAGCCCCTCCTCTTCCTCCTGCCACCACCCTATCAAAGACATTCTGGGTTTCCGTAAGGGCAGTCAAGTGGTCCTCCTTTGACGTTGCACGGCTTCCCATTAGAATTCGTATAGTGTCCTGGTTTCCCTGGTAACTGGGATCACCTCTGTCATGTTCATGTCCCATTCGGGTTCCGGTCCTTATGGTCGTTCTCCTCACAGTCATTTGTTTCACCGTGGTTCTGATCAACTGGGTTTTCAGCAATGGCAACAAACAGCAAAAAGACTATTCCCGTTACTACCAGTGCTATGCTTATTATCATTGCCATTTTTAGTGAACATTGCTCCCCGTTTTCCAAATGTCAAGAACCAGCCAATCCCAGGCACACGTGTCTGCCCAGCATTGTCTCAATCCTTTGCTTGATCATTGCCTCAGAGAATATTCCTCCTGGGGGCAGTATTATCTTGACTTCCTGTCTCAATCCTTTAAACTTGATCATTGCCTCAGAGAATATTCCTCCTGGGGAGGTATTATCTTGACTTCCTGTCTCAATCCTTTAAGCTTGATCATTGCCTCAGAGAATAATCCTCCTGGGGCAGTATTATCTTGACTTCCTGTCTCAATCCTTTAGCTTGATCATTGCCTCGAGAATATTCCTCCTGGGGAGGTATTATCTTGACTTCCTGTCTCAATCCTTTCAAAGCTTTGACTCATTCCTCAGAGAATATTCCTCCTGGGAGGTATTATCTTGACTTCCTGTCTCAATCCTTTAAGCTTGATCATTGCCTCAGAGAATATTCCTCCTGGGGCAGTATTATTATGGACTAAAAGTTCAGCCCTGCTTCCGAACATAACACAGACTCCGCCTTTTTTCTGCTGGGAGACAATCCAGAGCCTGTCTATTCTGCCAGATCATCCTACTTGTTGCCTGTACTTGTTCTCCCAGCATTGACAATGCTGATGTTACTAGTGTGAAATGGCTAGCTAGTTAATGCGAGTGCGCACTAGTAGCGGTTTCAATCGGTGACGTCACTCGCTCTGGAGACCTTGAAGTAGTTGTTTCCCTGCAAGGGCGCGGTTTTGTGGAGCGACGGGTAGCGGTGTATCAAGGGTCCCTGGTTCGAGCCCAGGTAGGGGCGAGGAGAGGGACGGAAGCTAAACATGTTACACTGAGTCAGTATAATTTATGAACCTCTGTTGATTGTAATGTATTTAATTGTTCCATTCCACATGTTTATTAAGAGTTATCCAAAGAAATATTGATTCAAAATCCTGATTTATTCTCACTCCTAGCTTTACATTCATTGGGAATTCCTCTAGGTTGGCCTTTAGCACCTACCTGCGTACGTTGGGTTCAGCTTCATATGCCCTTTCTGATCTATTTAATTTAGTATCTTGTATATCAACGTTAAGGCCTTCCAGTCAACTATTTAAAACATTTTGTATCAGCTGTACTGTGGCACAGATCCCTTTCCGTCCTTTTTGGCCATAATGTATTAGTTGGCCCCTGACAGACCCAGAAGAAATTCTCAATGGCCCCGACTGATCCTCATAAGGAACGATCAGTGGTGATGCCAGTGTCTGATTTCCGCATCCTTCCGGGATAACTATTACCCCAGTACTTGACCCTGCTGCCTGATCAATTTTTTCTTTGAGGGGTGTCTGCATTCCAAAAGCTATCTGTATCTAGGTGTCATGTTGTTTCACATTCTCCTTGAATTCTCCCAAATGATATAACCCAATTGTTTTGTTGTAACACTCATATTTCCGCTCATAGTCTATTTGATATTTCTCTGATGCTTCCCCTTTCCTGGTTTCTATTCTAACGTATAATTGCTTACACTTCTCTCCCCATCGTGGTTGATTATAAAATTGTTCATGTTTAGGATTTCCTAAAAATATGACAAACATTCTGCTAGGCAATACGGTCTTTCCGAGTCCCCTTGGATGACAGAAGTTGTGATTTAAACGTAGCACAGTCCTGGTAGCTGTGGGGATTTGGTACTACTGTTAATTCTTTTAAAAAGGGAGACGAAGGTGCAGATTAGACAGTTTTCTTTCATTGTAATGTAGTATATTGTGCCCATCTATACAAGTCATTGTTTAGCTCCTCCTTCCATTCTCTTCCTTCTGCTTCTGCTGGGGCTCTAACATGTAAGGGGTTTAGTGAACTTTCCCAAGGAATAACTACTGCAACACTGCCCCCTGGATACGTAGCATTTGTAAGTACTACATCAAATTGTTTATCTAAGTCTTGGGCTGTTATTCTTATGTCTATGATTCACCTGTCATTCCTTTTTTTTAGGTCACAGTTACCCATGATCCACCTGTCGTTCCTTTTATTATCCTGAGGTCACAGTTACCCATGATCCACCTGTCGTTCCTTTTATTATCCTGAGGTCAGAGTTATCCATGATCCACCTGTCGTTCCTTTTATTATCCTGAGGTCACAGTTACCCATGATCCACCTGTCGTTCCTTGTATTATCCTGAGGTCACAGTTACCCATGATCCACCTGTCGTTCTTTTATTATCCTGAGGTCACAGTTACCCAAATGATTTGACCCTCGTACTTTGATAGCGATCCCTTTCTGTACTTCAGTTGTGGTTCCTGCTTGTGCAAGAATATACATTCCAATCCTGTCTGTTTCTCTTCTCTGTCTTTTTTCTTGTGCTCTTTACTATTGTCAGTATGCCATTTTCCTTACTCAACTGTTCTGGTTTCCAATTTCTGTTAGGGGGGACTAGTCAAGGGTAGAGAAATCAATGGTGGGAAATCTGGTGAGTCTTGGTGGTCTTGTAGGATCTTGGAGGTCTTGTAGTATCTTGGAGGTCTTGTAGGATCTTGAAGGCCTTGTAGGATCTTGAGGTCTTGTAGGATCTTGGAGGTCTTGTAGGATCTTGGAGGCCTGTCCCTCCCCCCGAGGGAATCAGCCAGAGAACGTAGCTTATCAGTAGCATTCCCATCGCCATCCTCCCCCATCTCCTGACTTTGGCCAGCTCCAGTATTTCCGCATCCTCAGGTCCCTCATCTCTAGGTCCTCAATTTTCTCGTGGTCCTCTGGTGCAGTGGTTTAGATGACACCAGGTCGAGCTCCCCTCTATCCGTACAGCCGTTGGTGCAGCCTAGGTGACAGATGTATGGTCTCTTTGGCTCAGGGACCTTCTTCCGTCACCAGGGTCTCCGGATCAGGCAGAGTCCCCTCTCAATCCATCAACATTGGTCTGCGGAGAGTGTCCTTCTGGCAGCGCACCAATAGGGAAGCTGGGAGTCACTACTGCAAAGACACACAAAGACAGACACAAAAGAAAACAATGCTGCACAATGGTGGGGCCATCTTCCTCTTCTGGGGTTGGAACTCTTCTACAGTGGGACACATGGATCCAGGTATCTGTCGCTGCTACTTTCAACGTCATCGAGGTAGCCAGCAACACCTGGTTTGGGCCCCTCCACCTAAAGTCTTTCCAGCTCTTTCTTCTGTAATCTTTTACGCCACAAAGTCTCCAGGGTGCAGACAATGCTCAGATCCTCATGCTCGGTTGGGCAGAGAAGCCTTCACCCATGAGAAGAGAGTCTAAGAACATTGTTAAGTGAGACACAGTATGCTACTACTGTACCATGTCTTCTCATCAGTCAGGAGAAGCCCTGAGATTAGGAAGTCCACATTCTTGCAGCAGTCCACTAGTTTCAGAGACAGGTCCCCTTTGTACTTTGTCTCCGGCCTACAAATACATTTGCACATAAAACATTCCATCTAACTCATAACACATTAATTACTACTGCTCATATTCTTAATACAATTTTGCATATTTACCAAAGGCCCCAGGGGACCGGTAATTCCCCCCTTTGGACACATGACTCACATCGTGATTCACCATGCACCCAAAAAACAAAACAACAACATTGCCTGTGAAACCAAAATAAGCAATGAAATTAGAATGACAACCCTTGATAACGCTCTTAACTTAATTGCATACCACAAGGTAATTCAAGAGAAATAGTCAAATTGACTAGCTACAAAATGTGCTGTCCATAATGAAATAGGCTAAAGATAACTAAGTTATTAATTTAGCAGGACCCTCTTAATTCATCCGTATATCACTACATTCTAGAGCAGTGAGTGAACGCTCTATAATGTTGTTAGCTAGCATCTAATGTTTATTTTATTTATTTATTTTTATTTACATTTATTTAACCAGGTAAGCCAGTTGAGAACAGGTTCTCATTTACAACTGCGACCTGGCCAAGATAAAGCAAAGTAGTGCAATACAAACAACACAGAGTTACATATGGGGTAAAAAACATAAAGTCAGAAATACAACAGAAAATATATATACAGTGTGTAAATGAAGCAAGTTATGGGGGTAAGGCAATAAATAGGCTATAGTGCAGAATAATTACAATAGTATTAAACACTGGAATGCTAAATGTGCAAGAGATTATGTGCAAATAGAGATACTGGAGGTGCAAAGAGAGCAAAATAAATAACAATATAGGAATGAGGTAGTTGGGTGGGCTAATTTCAGATGGGCTGTGTACAGGTGCAGTGATCGGTAAGGTGCTCTGACAACTGATGCTTAAAGTTATTGAGGAGATAAGAGTCTCCAGCTTCAGAGATTTTTGCAATTGCGTTCCAGTCATTGGCAGCAGAGAACTGGAGGGAATGGCGGCCAAAGGAGGTGTTGGCTTTGGGAATGACCAGTGAGATATACCTGCTGGAGCGCAGACTACGGGTGGGTGCTGCTATGGTGACCAATGAGCTAAGATAAGGCGGGGATTTGCCTAGCAGTGATTTATAGATGGCCTGGAGCCAGTGGGTTTGACGACGAACATGTAGTGAGGACCAGCCAACAAGAGTGTACAGGTCACAGTGGTGGGTAGTGTATGGGGGGCTTTTGGAGACAAAACGGATGGCACTGTGATAGACTACATCCCAATTTTGCTGAGTAGAGTGTTGGAGGCTATTTTGTAAATGACATCGCCGAAGTCAAGGATCGGTAGGATAGTCAGTTTTACTGGGAGGCATGTTTTGGCAGCATGAGTGAAGGAGGCTTTGTTCGAAATAGGAAGCCGATTCTAGATTTAACTTTGGATTGAGATTCTTTATGTGAGTCTGGAAGTTGAGTTTACAGTCTAACCAGACACCTAGGTATTTGTAGTTGTCCACATGCTCCAGGTCAGACCCGTCGAGAGTGGTGGTTCTAGTCGGGTGGGCGGGTGCCAGCAGCGTTCGATTGAAAAGCATGTGCATTTCGTTTACTAGTGTTTAAGAGCAGTTGGAGGCTACTGAAGGATTGTTGTATGGCATTGAAGCTCGTTTGGAGGTTTGTTAACACAGTGTCCAATGAAGGGCCAGATGTATACAAAATGGTGTCTTCTGCGTAGAGGTGGATCTGAGAGTCACCAGCAGCAAGAGCGACATCATTGATATACACGGAGAAAAGTGTCGGCCCAAGAATTGAACCCTGTGGCACCCTAGAGACTGCCAGAGGTCCAGACAACAGGGCCCTCCGATTTGACACACTGAACTCTATCTGAGAAGTAGTTGGTGAACCAGGCGAGGCAGTCATTTGAGAAACCAAGGCTATTTAGTCTGCCAATAAGAATGCGGTGGTTGACAGAGTCGAAAGCCTTGGCCAGGTCGATGAAGACGGCTGCACAGTACTGTCTATTATCAATCGCGGTTATAATATCGTTTAGGACCTTGAGCGTGGCTGAAGTGCACCCGTGACCAGCTCGAAACCGGATTGCATAGCAGAGAAGGTACGGTGGTATTGAAATGGTCGATGATCTGTTTGTTAACTTGGCTTTCGAATATTTTCGAAAGGCAGGGCAGGATGGATATAGGTCTGTAGCAATTTGGATCTAGAGTGTCACCCCCTTTGAAGAGGGGGATGACCGCGGCAGCTTTCCAATCTCTGGGGATCTCAGACGTTATGAAAGAGAGAGAGGTTGAACAGACTAGTAATAGGGGTAGCGGCAATTTCGGTGGCTAGTTTTAGAAAGAAAGGGTCCAGATTGTCTAGCCCAGCTGATTTGTAGGGGTCCAGATTTTGCAGCTTTTCAAAACATCAGCTGTCTGAATTTGTGTGAAGGGAGAGAAGCGGGGGGGCATGGGCAAGTTGCAGCAGAGGGTGCAGAGTTGGTGGCCGGGTTAGTGGTAGCCAGATGGAAAGCATGGCCAGCTGTAGCAAAATGCTTGTTGAAATTCTCGATTATATTGTAGATTTATCGGTGGTGATAGTGTTTCCCTAGCCTCAGTGTAGTGGGCAGCTGGGAGGAAGTGCTCTTATTCTCCATGGACTTTACAGTGTCCCAAAACTTTTTGGAGTTAGTGCTACAGGATGCAAATTTCTGTTTGAAAAAGTTAGCCTTTGCTTTCCTGACTGCTTGTGTATATTGGTTCCTAACTTCCCTGAAAAGTTGCATATCGCGGGGCTATTTGATGCTAATGCTGTACGCCACAGGATGTTTTTGTGCTGGTCAAGGGCAGTAATGTCTGAGGAGAACCAGGGGCTATATCGGTTCTTAGTTCTGTATTTTTTGAATGGGGCATGTTTATTTAAGATTGAGAGGAAATTACTTTTAAGGAACAACCAGGCATCCTCTACTGACGGAATGAGATCTATATCCATCCAGGATACCTGGGCCAGGTCAATTAGGAAGGCCTCCTCGCTAAAGTGTTTTAGGGAGCGTTTGACAGTGATGAGGGGTGGTCGTTTGACCGCGGACCCGTTACGGACGCATGGCAATAAGGCAGTGATCGCTGAGATCCTGGTTGAAGACATCTGAGGTGTATTTAGAGGGTATGTTAGTCAGGATGATATCTATGAGGGTACCCATGTTTACGGATTTAGGGGTTGTACCTGGTAGGTTTGTTGATAATTTGCGTGAGGTTGAGGGCATCTAGCTTGGATTGTGGGATGGCTGGGGGTATTAAGCATATCCCAATTTAGGTCACCAAGCAGTACAAACTCTGAGGATAAATGGGGGCAATCAATTCACATATGGTGTCCAGGGCACAGCTGGGGGCTGAGGGGGTCTGTAGCAAGCGGCAACAGTGAGAGACTTATTTCTGGAAAGGTGGATTTTTAGAAGTAGAAGCTCAAACTGTTTGGGCACAGACCTGGATAGTATGATAGAGCTCTGCAGGCTGTCTCTACAGTAGATTGCAACTCCAACCCTTTGGCAGTTTTATCTAGACGGAAAATGTTATAGTTGGGGATGGACATTTCAGAATTTTTTGAGTGGCCTTCCTGAGCCAGGATTCAGACACTGCTAGAACATCAGGGTTGGCAGAGTGTGCTAACGCAGTGAATAACTCAAACTTAGGAAGTAGACTTCTGATATTTATGTGCAAGAAACCAAGACTTTTGCGATTACAGAAGTCATCAAATGATAGCGCCTGGGGAGTAGGAGTGATACTGAGGGCTGCAGGGCCTGGGTTAGCCTCTACATCACCAGAGGAACAGAGGAGGACTAGAATAAGGATACGGCTAAAGGCTTTAAGAACTGGTCTTCTAGTGCGTTGGGTACATAGAATAAAGGGGCAGATTTCCGGGTGTTATAGAAAAGATTCAGGGCATTATGTACAGACAAGGATATTGAAGGATATGAGTAAAGTGGAGGTAAACCTGGCGTTGGGTAACAATGAAAGAGAGATAGCATCGCTGGAGGCATCAATTGAGTCGGTCTCCCGCGTGTATGGGGGAGGGGCAAAGGAGCTATCTAAGGCAGGTTTAGCTAGGCTGGGGGTCTACAGTGATATAGTACAATTAGAAATAACCGAAACAACAATAAACTAACCATGTTTGGGCTGAGGCTAAACATAAACAGGATGTAGTACCGTAAAAGAACAGTCCAGCAGATATCAGCTGTATAGCTAGAGTTATCATAAGGTCTAGTGGTGAAACACTAGTAAGACCCGCGGCTAGCGTGTGCTAGCGGGCCAGGGCTAGCAGATGGATGGAATCTTCGTGGTTAACCGTAACCACATCAGACGATTTCGTCGGCAGACCAGTCATGTAGGATCGCGGGGCTCCGTGTCAACACTAGGTGGTCCCGTCCGGTTGACAAAGAGGTAGATAGCGGAGATGGGGCGATGGGCATAGCTCGGATGATTAGCCAGACCACAGCGTCCGTTTTGTTGTAGCCAGCTGGTAGCGATGAATCCGGAGTTAAAGGTCCAGTGATTCAGTGATTCCGCGGAAAAACTGATATGTTCTGGGTCGATAACGCGCTGTGCAGACTGGCCGAATATCCGGTGATCAATGTCCAGTGATTAAAATTAATCCCAGAGAAAAAAATCCAATGTTCTGGGTGAAACACCGCTAGCTGCGGCTAATAGCAAATAGCAAGTAGCTAGTTGGGCGATGGGTCTAGCTCAGGATGATTAGCCAGACCACAGCGTCCGTTTTGTTGTAGCTGGCTGGTGGTAGCTAGCTGGTAGCGATGAATCCGGAGTTAAAGGTCCAGTGATTCAGTGATTCCGGCGGAAAAACTGATATGTTCTGGGTCGATAGCGCGCTGTGCAGACTGGCGAATATCCGGTGATCAATGTCCAGTCATTAAAATTAATCCGCAGAAAAAAATCCAATGTTCTGGGTGAAACACCGCTAGCTGCGTGACTAATAGCAAATAGCAAGTAGCTAGTTAGCTGGCTAGCTAGTTTCAACTGGAGATTCTAGATTCTAGATAAAGGTAAGTCAATAATAAGAATCCGTTCCACGTTGAGTGAGGCGGGTTGCAGGAAAGTATATCTTGTAGAAGGATGAAAAGTCTGATAGGGAAATATGCGAAAAAATGTACGAAAAATAGGGTATTTACAGGCTATTTACAGACAGACGATAAAAACACAACTGCACTACTAACCATCTTGGAAAAAGATGTTAGCAAGCTAGCTGAGTAACTAACTCAGCTAGCAAGAAAATAAGCAGATAGTAAGCTATCCAACTTAATAAGATGATGAAACCGTTAGGCTAGCAAAACCACACAAGCTACTAGCTAGCAAGCTAACATTAGCAACTTGGCGTTAACGTTAATTGTCCTAAAAAATAATGCAGTGAAAAAACGCCAGCTGAGTTAGCATGTAACTGTTGAGTTGAGTTGAGTTGAGTTTACTTCGCTAGCTTAACGTGTTATCGTTACTGTTTGAGCAAATATTTAAATATGAAAGACAATCATAAGTTATAAAAGTTTGCATTCGCTATGACAATAGTCTGATATGATGTAACAAGATGGAAAGCCGTAACTTTACTTGAACAAACAAGCTGAGTCGCGAGTAAAAACAAGAATCATGTGTGGGGGGTTTTGCTCAAGGACCAATGGAATTGCCCAAATTGACTTCAGTTGCAAAACGAATTTAACTAGGTCATACTAATATATTTGTGGAAAAGATACTCTATTGGGGAAAATAACAAACGTAACATACTTTGCATTCCAATCTGGTGGATGAACAGATGAGTAAAACTAAAAACTAGAAAACATTTCAAATGCATTGGTTTAATTTTTAAATAAAATTAGGTCCATCTCCAGCAGGTTTTTACATCGACAACATGAATCGCTCTCCATGTTTAAAAATCCAGGCCAGCGAATTGGTGCTCCATCTATCTTTTGACTAAAAGTGTGCCACTAGTGTATATTCGATATTTCAAAGCGTTCAGTGATAAATACAAACAATCAGTGGCGGCTCCTGAAAAAATTCTCAGGAGGGCAATTTTTCCTGATGATTTAGGTGACCTACACACATTTAAAAAAAGATATGTCCAGCAACAACATGAAGACAGGGGCAGCATATAAGTCAATACCAGAAGCATTTATTGACTGATCTCAAAAGTGTTGGCTTACCAGGGTTGGTGGAGCCTCAGTTTCATCTTTGCCTCGCTAAGCTAACTCAAACACTCCGCAAAACTTCACACACTGGATTAGCCGGCTGAGGATGTGGCGGTTCTTGCTAATGTCGTAGTAAATATATTTGTTATAGTGAATATGGAATATGATATGTTGAGTAAAATGTTGTGCTAAGATCTATTTAGGTCAGGAGCTGGTTATAAGTTCTGTTCCTATCCAATAACAATGGACAAAAGGGTCCTATCTTGTCAGCCTTGTCAGCAGGTGGCCAAGGACAACACCCACGCCATAGGCCTCTCAGTTCTTCCAACTCACGAGTTCTTGCTCTGAGGACACACACACACACAAACACACACACACACACATCATCACTGTTAAACACACACACACACACACATCATCACTGTTAAACACACACACACACACACACACAAAAAAATCCCCTCTCTTAGGCTGAACATTTGAAGACAGAGAACCCGACTCAGAGCCAATGCAACAGTGACAGTAGCCTGGAGGTGACCTCGCCCAACTCATCAGGACCAATCAGAAGATCAGAACTACTAGATTGAACCTACTTAATTTATTGCATAAAATGTCTGCACACAATGTTTCGGGGCTCTCTTCAGATAATAATAATAATAATAATAATAATATGCCATTTTAGCAGACGCTTTATCAAAGCGACTTACAGTCATGCGTGCATACATTTTTGTGTATGGGTGGTCCCGGGATCGAACCCACTACCTTGGCGTTACAAGCACCATGCTCTACCAGCTGAGCTACAGAAAGTGGATACTCATGGATCGCATTGCAATTGTAAAATGTCAACACAATTGGAGACACCACGTCATTTTTGGAGACATGTTATTGACAGTAAACTATTGTAGATGCGACTGCTAACTAAATAAAACATTTTAGCTGGCTAGCTAATCATCTTAGCTAAATGTGGGGCAAACAATTCAGTTATTTACCGTTAATTTGAGGGATTGGGGTGAAAGAAATCGAGTTACATAGTGATACTTTACGATACTGTATTGACAATATCGCAATATTTTAGCGCTAGTTGGCTGTACCTGCACCAAAAACACCATTATTGTTCCTTCATAGCTTGTTCTCAATCTTTTCACATTGGGAGCCAATTAGTTTTCAGCACTTTTATTTCCACGACTGATCAAAACTCGTTCTCATGGCTTTCTGATCCCTCTGCAACAGACATATGGTGCGCAATAAAATCACAGTATCGAATGCACAGTATAGAATCATGAGACTCGCAATGCTGATGCATATATCTTATCGTGAGGTTCCTGGCAATTCCCAGCCCAAGTTCATTTGCCACAACAAATCTCTTCGCTAGCAAACGCAATGTCTTCTCCAAAACCGGCAATGTGTCTCCAGCAATGTTTACTTTTTTGACGTTCTATGGCATCTCCACTTTCCAAGCATATATGACCACATGTAATATTTTGGTAAGTGATGCAAATAGTGAACTATGTAGGGCCAGGATGTAAAATATATGTAGCTGCAGCAATTTCTCTTATCTGATATGGTAAGTAATGGGCGGGCAATTTATGGCTCCCTAAGAGTTTGACGAACGGGTCCGAGAACGCGATTCCAGATATATTTACCTCTGAATAAACTGCCTTTATTACACCATATCCACCCTGTCCAAAGTCTCTACTTGGTCTCAGTTGGTTCTCCAGTAAACTTGTGATTATCAACACTAACCTCATCGTTGTGGCGGCGGACAGCTAGCCTGTATCCCTCGTCATCCAGTTGAGTGAGTGGCAATGTCTTTTTCGTTCGTACCAATTTTTGGAAAATCCTCGGGTGTAGGACTTTCCGCCTTTAGTAGAAACCTGTTGAATTATTAAATTTGGTCTGGGAGGTCCTAATTGTTTCGTTGCCAATTTATCTTCATTTGTTCGCGCGACAAAAAGGAACTTCTTTCAAACAATCCACTCTTTTCTCAGTTACGTTCATGGTTACGTAACGTGTGATGGCAGCGTGAAGTGCAAGCCCACAGACACCCATTGAGATTGTATTGAAGGCTCTGAAATTTGAAAAAAATAGATTTTACATGGGAGTCTATGACAGACTTCTGGGCGATTTTCAACCTGACTGAAATCGCCCCAAAAGGGGGGGGGAGCCATTTGAAGCACGACTTTAGCCTGATTCGACATTTAGTGGCAGTGTGGCACTGTGGCAGATCAGACGTATAGATTACAACACTGATAACTACTGTTGCCGTGATATAATTGATTAGAAAAAAAATCCCTTCCTTTTCCCCCGTTTGGCAGTGCGTCGCCATATCGCCCTATTGAACAGCGCCGCCTGCAAACAATTAAACAGTTATTTAGTTCCAAAAGCCTACCGTCGCATTTTCTATTGCTAGTACCACATTCGAGGGAGGATGGTTACTAACTTCCTGTTGATGACATTGTGCTTTCGGGTTCTTCTGTGAGGATTTAAGAGTTGCCGCCATATTTACATTGCAAGTTGCAACATTGACTGTGGCTTTGATTTAAACATAGTTTGAAGCAATAAACAGGTCATGGAATTAAATGTACATTGTAATGGCCTCAATAGGATAGACTAGAATTGGCTTCATGACCACAGACAACTTTCACCCTTAATGACAGTGATCAACACTGTGTGAAGCCGGTTTAGGAGCGGCATCTCTTTAACAGAGAAATCTGAACAGTTTGTATTGCCTTGAAAATATAGCCTAGTATACAAAACGAATGAAAAATGTAGGCTATTAATGGCTATAAACTGTACATTATTAGGTGTATCATTTTTACATTTACATTTACGTCATTTAGCAGACGCTCTTATCCAGAGCGACTTACAAATAGGTGCATTCACCTTATAGCCAGTGAGACACCCACTTTACAATATGTATATATATATTTTTTATTTTTTTGGGGGTGGGGTAAGAGGGGGTAGAAGGATTACTTTATCCTATCCCAGGTATTCCTTAAAGAGGTGGGGTTTCAAATGTCTCCGGAAGGTGGTGAGTGACTCCGCTGTCCTGGCGTCGTGAGGGAGCTTGTTCCACCATTGGGGTGCCAGAGCAGCGAACAGTTTTGACTGGGCTTAGCGGGAACTGTGCTTCCGTAGAGTTAGGGGGGCCAGCAGGCCAGAGGTGGATGAACGCAATCCCCTCGCCTGGGTGTAGGGACTGATCAGAGCCTGGAGGTGCGGTGGTGCCGTTTCCCTCACAGCTCCGTAGGCAAGCACCATGGTCTTGTAGCAGATTCGAAGCTTCAACTGGAAGCCAGTGGAGTGTGCGGAGGAGCGGAGTGACTTGGAGAACTTGGGAAGGTTGAATACCAGACGTGCTGCGGCATTCTGGATGAGTTGTAGGGGTTTAATGGCACAGGCAGGGAGCCCAGACAACACGAGTTGCGAGTATCACTTTGTGTCATCCTCGATTATATAAAAAAAAAAAAGAAGACCATGAGTCTTATTGCTCAATCTAATTCGTGCTGATTAGAAAACGGACACATGCTCAAACTCGAGCACTTTTGATAGATCTAACCAGCAGTAAATGATCGGGGATATCAAAGTGTCACCAACAAAACGTAAACAATAGGCCAATAGCAAATGGAAATCATTTTGCACACGCAAACAGCACTGTTCGGTAGTGCTCACAGCATGCCATTCCAAGAGAAGCATTTATTTTCCAACTGGAAACAATGAGCCCAATCAGTCCTCCATGATAACAACATCATGAGCAACAGAATGGGGCTATTCAATCCTTCGTTTTGGAGTTATGCTCAGGAGAAACAATTTGTCTAATCTATACTTCCATAATTCCAACTCCCGTTCTTGAAGACTGGAAATCCCACAGACAGTTTTTTTCTGTAGGCCTAAATATATAACCTAATCATATTATTATCTATAGTAGAAAGCAATGGGTTAGAAGATGCCTACATAACAAACTCATAAAAGTTAAATGCAACATCCATTTATAGCCAGCTATGTAAACTCTAACATTGACTTATCCTGCAATAGATGTTCAATTGGTCATATTAAATGTGTCTTCTTCTAATGCCTCTTAAGCAGGTTGGCGTTTATTGTGATGAGTCTTGTCCTGGAGGCAGAACTGAGGGATTTCTGCTAGATGGGCCAGCTGCAGTCAACATTGGCTATACTGTCAATTTTCATGAAAACACAAATGTAAGGTTAGGGTTATTTAATGTTAGTGTCACGGTTTCGGCCGAGACTGCTCCTCCTCCTGGTTCGGGCAGGCTTCGGCGGTCGTCGTCCCGGAGTACTAGCTGCCACCGATCTATGTTTCATGTTCGTTTGGTTTTGTCTGGATGTTGTACACCTGTGTCTTGTTAGTCCTCGTTAGTGTCCTATTTAGTTCTCATTGTGTGTGCTTGTCGTTGTGTGTGATTGAGCATCTGTTTCGTGTTTGGAGCTACATTTTCCCTCCAGTGTTTGGAGAGGGTTGTTTGCACATGTTTGTGCGTCATTTGTTTTTGTCGCCTGTGTGCGTCTTGTATTTTGCCTTCGGGCTTATGGTGCTTCTATTGTATATATAATATATATATTGCACTAAGCCTTTGGACTGGCCTCTGCGTCCTGCGCTTGATTCCTACACCACACCCCACCTTCAGCACGCCTTGACAGAATCACACACCTCGTAATGGAATCAGCAGGATCGGCAGTGACGCCTGTGTCGCTGAGGAGCATCTCCGTGGGCAGAGGACCAGACGACAACTGGAGACCGCTCTACAGGAGGTAATCAACATCATGCACCGATGGGAGGCCAGCAGGATACCCACACCTCCACCTACCCTGTCCATCCCATCGGTCGGTCCACCAGTCCCAGGTTCGGAACCCAGGGGGATTCGGCTCTCGCTCCCGGGGCGTATGGCCGGAACAGCTGCCGGGTGTCAGGGTTCCTCCTGCAGGTGGAGCTCTACCTGGCCACTGTACACCCGGTGCCCTCGGGATACGAGAGCGTTTCGCCCTCATCTCATGTCTCACGGGCAAGGCGTTGGGTGGGCTAACGCCGAGTGAGGAGGATGGACACCAACACCATCACCTACGCCGAGTTCTCCCGCCGCTTCAAGGCCGTGTTCGACCATCCACCAGAGGGCAAGCGGCGGGGAGGCGGCTAGTCCATTTGGACAGGGGAGGAGCACTCAGGTGTTCGCTCTAGAGTACCGGACTCTAGCGGCGGATGCAGGGTGGAATTAACGGGCTCTCATCGACCATTTTCGATGTAGCTTACGGGAGGGCGTTCAACGTGAGTTGGCCTGCAGGGATACCCATCTTACCTTGACCAGTTGGTCGATATGTCCATCCGTCTGGACACCCTGCTGGCCACCCGTGGGCGTCGAGGGAGTCCGTCCATTCCGCCCTCGGCACTCTCCGAGCCGAGCCCTATGGGCTCGGGGTGCGGCGCTAGAGACGAGTAGGAAGAGCCCGAGGGGGCCTGTCTCCTGCACCAAGTGCGGTCATGGAGGGCACACTACGGCCAGGTGCTGGGGAGGGTTCTCCGGGAGTAACGGCAACAGGCCACGCACTGGGAGGCCTCCCAGGTGAGTAGACGTCCCACTTACCCAGAGCTTTCTGTTGCACACTTTTGTATACCTGTTTGTTTTCCACAGGTTGCACCTCATTCCCAGCATAAGGCGCTAGTAGATTCAGGCGCAGCTGGGAATTTTGTTGATCGAAGTTTTGTTTTGAGTTAGGGATCCCTCTCTACCTGTTGACAAACCTTTTCCCGTTCATGCCTTAGACAGCCGCCCGTTGGGGTCGGGGTTGATCAGGAGATCACAGCGCCACTTCGGATGTGTGCGCAGGGGGTCATGAGGAGACTATACAGTTGTATCTGATCGACTCTCCTGCGTACCCAGTGGTGCTGGGATTCCCTGGTTAAGCACCCATAACCCTGCTATTTCGTAGCAACAGAGGGCTCTCGATGGGTGGTCTGCTCAGTGCAGTGGCGATGTCTGGGTGTTTCCGTGGGGGGCGACTTCGGTGGAAAGTCCAAACCAAGTGCCCGCACTGCACATTCCGCCTGAATATGGGGATTTAGCACTCGTTTTTAGCAAGACTAGGGCGACACAGTTGCCTCCCTCATAGACAGGGGGATTGTGCGATTGATCTCCAGGCAGGAGCAGCGCTCCCCACGGAGCCATGTGTATCCTTTGTCTCAAGAGAGAGAGAAAAGCTATGGAGACTTATATAGCCGAATCTATGAGACAGGGATACATTCGGCCCTCCACTTCTCCCGCCTCCTCGAGCTTCTTTTTGTGAAAAAAGAAAGATGGAGGGTTGCGCCCGTGCATTGATTACCGTGGTCTCAATCAGATTACTGTGAAATACAGTTATCCACTCCCTCTGATTGCGACCATGACGGAGTCATTGCATGGAGCGCGGTTTTTCACAAAACTGGATCTCAGGAGCGCGTATAACTTGGTGCGCATTAGGGAGGGTGACGAATGGAAGACAGCATTTAGTACCACGTCAGGTCATTTCGAATATCTCGTCATGCCATATGGGTTGATGAATGCTCCTTCAGTCTTCCAATCCTTAAGTAGATAACATTTTCCGGGATATGCAGGGACAAAGGGGTGGTCGGTGTACATTGATGACATTCTGGTGTACTTTCGTCTACCCGAGCCGAGCATATAACCCTGATGCGTCGTGTATTGAGGAGGCTGTTGGAGCCACGACCTATATGTCAAGGCAGAGAAATGTCTGTTTTCCAGAGTCGGTCTCCCTTTTTGGGTTCTCGGTTGTCCGCGTCAGGGGTGAGAATGGAGGTGGATCGTGTGTCCGCTGTGCGTAATTGGCAAACCCAACTACTGTAAAGGTGCAGCAGTTTTTGGGCTTTGCGAATTACTACGGAGGGTTTATCCGGGGTTTTGGACAGGTGGCAGCTCCATCCGTCCCTTCTGAAGGGGGTCGGTGCAGCCTGCAGTGGTCGACCGATGCGGACAGGGCCTTTAGGAGACTGAAGGACCTGTTTACGTCGGCTCGGTGCTGGCGCATCCGGATCCCGCGCACCCTTTCAGGTCGAGGTAGGCGCGTCTGAGGCTGGTATGGGGGCCGTTCTCTCTCAACGGTCCGGCCACGCCACCTAAACTCCCCCCTGTGCTTTTTACTCTAAGAAGCTCAGCCCGGCGGAGCGTAATACTGGCGTTGGGGACAGGGAGCTGTTAGCTGTAGTTCAAGCCCTTAAGGTGTGGAGGCATTGGCTTGAGGGGCTCAACACCCTTTCCTCATTTTGACTGACCATCGGAACCTGGAGTACATCCGGGCAGCGGGAGACTGAACCCTCGCCAGGCTCGATGGAGTATGTTTCTCACCAGGTTCGTATTTAAAATCACGTACATCCCTGGGTCCCAGAATGGTAAGGCAGATGCGCTGTCCCGGCGGTATGACACGGAGGAGAGGGTCCGTTGAGCCCCACTCCCATACTAGAGTCTTGCCTTGTGGCACCGGTGGTGTGGGAGGTCGATGCGAAATCAAGCGGCGTTGCGTACGACCCCAGCCCTCCACAGTGTCCTGAGGGTCGGGAGTACGTTCCGCGCGAGATCGGGATCGACTCATTACTGGGCTCACACGTCACCCTCCTCTGGACATCCGGGTATCCGGACGGTGCATTGCCTTAGCACTAAATACTGGTGGCCCACTTTGGCTAGGGATGTGAGGGTTTATGTCTCCTCCTGCTCGGTGTGTGCCCAGTGTAAGGCGCCCCGACATCTGCCCAGGGTGAATTTACAACCCCTGCCCGCTCCACAACGACCATGGTTCCACCTCTCGGTGGATTTTTGTGACAGACCTTCCCCTCTCTCAGGGGAATACCACCATCCTGGTCATTGTGGACCGGTTCTCTAAGGCCTGTCGTCTTCTCCCTATGTCGGGTCTTCCTACTGCCCTACAGACACGCTGAGGCCCTCTCTACCCATGTCTTCCGGCATTACGGGGTACCCGAGGATATAGTGTCTGATCGAGGTCCCCAGTTTACCTCTCGTGTTTGGAGAGCGTTCATGGGAGCGTTTGGGGTCTCGGTTAGCCTTACCTCAGGGTACCACCCGGAGTAACGGGCAGGTAGAACGTGTCAACCAGGATGTGGGTAGGTTTCTGAGGTCGTATTGCCAGGACCGGCCGGAGGGAGTGGGCACGGTACATTCCCTGGGCTGAGATGGCCCAGAACTCTCTCCGCCACTCCTCTACTAACCTAACCCCCTTCCAATGTGTGTTAGGTTACCAGCCGGTTCTGGCACCTTGGCAGCAGAGCCAGATCAAGGCCCCTGGGGTGGATGATTGGATGAGGCGCTCGGAAGAGACGTGGAGCGCTGCCCACGTCCAGCTGCAGCGGGCCGTCCTTCATCACAAGGGCGGCGCCGATCTCCACCGCAGTGAGGGGCCGGTGTACGCACCCGGAGATCGAGTCTGGCTCTCTACCAGAAACCTACCCCTCCGCCTGCCCCTGCCGGAAGCTGGGTCGGCGGTTTGTGGCCCTTTAAAGTCCTGAGAAGATTGAACGAGGTGTGTTATAGATTACATCTACCTGTTGAGTATAAGAATATTAACCCCTCGTTCCATGTGTCTCTTCTCAGGCCGGTGGTAGCTGGTCCACTCCAGGACAATGAGATAGGGGAGACTCCTCCGCCCCACTGGACATCGAGGGGCTCCGGCGCACACCGTTCGGTCCATCTTGGACTCTAGGCGCCGGATGGGGGTCTCCAGTATCTCGTGGAGTGGGAGGTACAGCCCGGAGGAGCGGTGCTGGGTGCGCGGAGGGACATCCAGACCCATCTCTCCTGTCGGAGTTCCACCGGGACCATCCCGCCGCGCCCTGCTCCGCGTCCTCCTGGTCGTCCCCGGGCCGGGGGTCGGCGCACGGCTGGAGCCGCGCGTCAAGGGGGTACTGTCACGGTTTCGCGAGGCGGCTCCTGGTTCAGGCAGGCTTTCGGCGGTCGTCGTCCCCGAGTACTAGCTGCCACCAATCTATGTTTCATGTTCGTTTGGTTTTGTCTGGATGTTGTAACCTGTGTCTTGTTAGTCCTCGATTAGTGTCCTATTTAGTTCTCATTGTGTGTGCTTGTCGTTGTGTGTGATTGAGCATCTGTTTCGTGTTTGGAGCAACATTTTCCCTCCAGTGTTTGGAGAGGGTTGTTTGCACATGTTTGCGCGTCATTTGTTTTTGTCGCCTGTGTGCGTCTTGTATTTTGCCTTCGGGCTTATGGTGCTTCTATTGTATATATAATATATATTTGCACTAAGCCTTTGGACTGAGCCTCTGCGTCCTGCGCTTGATTCCTACACCACACCCACCTTCAGCACGCCTTGACAGTTAGGGTTAGGCATTAGGGTTAGCAGTGTGGTTAAGGTTAGGGTTATTTAATGTTAGGGTTAGGCATTAGGGTTAGCAGTGTGGTTAAGGTTAGGGTTATTTAATGTTAGGGTTAGGCATTAGGGTTAGCAGTGTGGTTAAGGTTAGGGGTTATTTAATGTTAGGGTTAGGCATTAGGGTTAGCAGTGTGGTTAAGGTTAGGGTTATTTCATGTTAGGGGTTAGGCATTGGGTTAGCAGTGTGGTTAAGGTTAGGGTTATTTAATGTTAGGGTTAGGCATTAGGGTTAGCAGTGTGGTTAAGGTTAGGGTTATTTTAATGTTAGGGTTAGGCATTAGGGTTAGCAGTGTGGTTAAGGTTAGGGTTATTTAATGTTAGGGTTAGGGCATTAGGGTTAGCAGTGTGGTTAAGGTTAGGGTTATTTCATGTTAGGGTTAGGCATTAGGGTTAGCAGTGTAAAGTAACTGAAAGTAATCAGATTACGTTACTGACTGTCGTAATCCAAAAGTTAGTTACTGATGAGAATTCTGGACTGTAGATTTAAGTCACCCTACCCAGGCCTCCCAAGTGGTGTAGCGTTCTAAGGCACTGTGTCGCAGTTCTTGAGGCGTCACTACAGACCCGGGTACGATCCCAGGCGGTGTCACAGCCTGCCGTGACTGTGAGACCCATGAGGCGGCGCAAAAGGATCAGGATCTCATCACGGTATCTTTGGCATTTAAATTGCCATCGGTAAAATGCATTTGTGTCCGTAGCTTATGCCTGCCCATACCATAACCCCACCATGGGGCATTCTGTTGACATCAGCAAACCGCTCACCCACACGACGCCATACACGTGCTCTGCAGTTGTGAGGCCGGTTGACGTAGCCAAATTCTCTAAAACAACATTGGAGGCGGCTTATGGTAGAGAAATTAACATTCAATTCTCTGGCAACAACTCTGGTGGACATTCCTGCAGTCAGCACGCCAATTGCACGCTTCTTCAAAACTCTAGTCATCTGTGGCATTGCATTGTGTGATAAAACTGCATATTTTAAAGTGGCCTTTTATTGTGCCTAGCACAAGGTGCACCTGTGTAATGATCATGCTGTTTAATCAGCTTCTTGATATGCCACAGCTGTGAAGTGGATGGATTATTATGGCAAAGGAGGAGAAATGCTCACTAACAGGGATGTGAACAACATTTGAGAGAAATAAGCTTTTTGTGAGTATGGAACATTTCTGGGATCTTTTATTTCAGCTCATGAAACATGGGACCAACACTTTACGTTGTTGCGTTTATATTTTTGTTCAGTATAGTTTATTTATATAGCACATTTCAGACATGAAATGCAACGCAATTCACAGGAAAAAATGAATAAAAGCTATGAAAATAAAAACGGAAATATTTACTAGACAACAAACAGTGGATAAAAAACTAAAGAATATCAATAAAAGCTGAAAGACTAAAGAGCATCTAAGGAAATAACATTGGTTAAAATAGTAAGAATATGATGTAATATCCAGCCCAAAATATAAGCTGGTTTTACTACACTGTTTATAAACAATATAATTGTGCAAAAAAAAAATCAGTTAGTCACATAAATTATTATGATTACTAAATGTTACATGAAATGGAAATATTATGAAATATAAAAACCGAATGTACACCCCTTTGTTAATATGTATTGGCAATAATTCATTTCTAATAGGGAGGCATGGAATAATTAAAAATGTATATTTTGTCAGGCTGGATGTTTGAGATATGAGTAGGTGATTTGAGTCATGCTTCTTCAGCAGTGGAATAAAGACATTTAGCACTTGAATGTTGTAAAGAAATACTGGAGTGATGTAAGATTGTTAATAAAACAGTTCATAGACGCATGCGTTATCCTGCGTCCATGTTTATAGGCTGCAAGTACGTTGAAATGAAGTTGTTTTCAAGTCGTTGAAACAACGACCTAAAAAATACATATTTTTAACTTTAACTTTCAACCAAAACCAAACGTAGATTGGACCTCGAGCTTAGTCTTCTTTTCAACCACCTTATTAACTGCACAAGCACCAAAAACACAGTTGTTTTGACAAGTGGCAATAAATCACTAATATCGATTAGGGGGGAAAATCAGTTTGTACGTGCTGTTGAAACTAACACAACAAAAAAATACACATGGAAACGGGCGATATCTATTACTTCACTGGTTAGAGGACAACCTGCAGAAGACAGTCAGCTACATTTTGGAGTGATGCATTTAAATTTAGGGGTCCCCAAAAGCAGAGAAACGCAACACTTATTTGTCATCACTCATATCGATATCATGTTGAAATCAATTGCAGGAGAGGGGGGAGATGAGGTTGCACGTCCTGTTAAAACTAACAGCTCAAAAACCACACGGAATCTGGGAATAATGTGTACATCACTGGTCAGAGGACAATTTGTAGAAAACAGCTAGCTACATTTAGAAGTGTTGCATTTTGATTCAAGTGGGTCGCCAACGTGGTAAGTGTAACACAACTCATTTCAGAGCCTGGATTTTCCCCATGATGAGGCTAATATCCATATCACGCTGAAATCAATAGAACAGGGGGAAAACGGTTGGGGCGGCGCACAATTGGCCCAGCATCGTCCAGGGTAGGGGAGGGAATAGCCAGCAGGGATGTAGCTCAGTTGGTAGAGCATGGCGTTTGAAACGCCAGGGTTGTGGGTTCGATTCCCACGGGGGGCCAGTATGAAAAATAAAAAAATAATGTATGCACTTACTAACTGTAAGTTGCTCTGGATAAGAGCGTCTGCTAAATGACAAAAAATGTCAAATGTAAATGGTTCTACATTGTGAAATTCATTACAATACTCATACGACAATGTTAAAACATTGTGACATTATTTAATTGATATCATGAAACAACTCCTTCATGTATGTACTTTCTGATGTTTAATCAGAGTTCTTTTACCAGCGTATCTCTTGCCACATTGATCACAGCAGTATAAGGTTTCTCTCAGTGTGCGTTCTCAAATGTACCATCAGGATGCTTGATCGACTAAAACTCTTCCCACATTGATCACAGCTATAAGGTTTCTCTCTAGTGTGTGTTCTCAAATGTACCATCAGGTTGCTTGATGCACTAAAACTCTTCCCACATTGATCACAGCTATAAGGTTTCTCTCCAGTGTGTGTTCTCAAATGTGCCATCAGGTTGCTTGAATCACTAAAACTCTTCCCACATTGATCACAGCTATAAGGCTTCTCTCCAGTGTGCGTTCTCAAATGTGCCATCAGGTTGCTTGAATCACTAAAACTCTTCCCACATTGATCACAGCTATAAGGTTTCTCTCTAGTGTGTGTTCTCAAATGTACCATCAGGTTGCTTGATCGACTAAAACTCTTCCCACATTGATCACAGCTATAAGATTTCTCTCCTGTGTGTGTTCTCTGATGTACTATCAGGCAGCTTGATTGAGTAAAACTCTTCCCACAGATCACAGCTAAAGGTTTCTCTCCTGTGTGTGTTCTCTGATGTACTATCAGGCAGCTTGATGTAGTAAAACTCTTCCCACATTGATTACAGCTATACGGTTTCTCTCCTGTATGGATTCTCATATGTCTTTTAAGGGCTGTTGAAGAGTTGAATATCTTCCCACAGTTTCCGCTGGTGTTTCTTGATGTGTTCTGATCTGGAGGGACTCTTCTCTGACTCCTCAGCTTCATGATGTTGTTGAGGCTCCCCAGAGGATCCACGATAGTCACGTCTCTCTTCTGAGTGAACGACAAAGTCAGACAGATTGGTTAAAGGGCCACAACAGCAGAAATACTGTTTATTTGAGGTAAAAGGTGATGCCCAGAGCGTACCCATGAAGCTGTACAACAATTGACATCTGTTAAATTATTTGACAATTGTCTTAAGACGGTCAAGTGAGCAAGAATAGTAATATTTTGTCTTGTTTAAACATTAGTAGTAACATCGATGATTGTAGGCTAGAAATATTAATACCCACAAAACATATGAACAAAATCATCCACTGTGAAAGTTGATACTTGCAGGCCCTTTATAATGCAAATTTGCGTCAATTGACTCCAAGGGGTTAAACAGGTTAATCTTCACAGACAGATTACCAGGACGCGTACTCAGAGCATGCACTGACCAGCTGGCAAGAGTCTTCACTGACATTTTAAAACGTCTCCCTGACCGCGTCTGTAATACCTACATGTTTCAAGCAGAGGCATTAATATGGAGTTGGTCCCCCCCTTTGCTGCTATAACAGCCTCCACTCTTCTAGGAAGGCTTTCCACTAGATGTTGGAACATTGCTGCGGGGACTTGCTTCCATTCAGCCACAAGAGCTTTAGTGAGGTCGGGCACTGACGTTGGGCGATTAGGCCTGACTCGCAGTCGGCCTTCCAATTCATCCCAAAGGTGTTCGATGGGGTTGAGGTCAGGGCTCTGTGCAGGCAAGTCAAGTTCTTCCACACCGATCTCGACAAACCATTTCTGTTTGGACTTTGCTTTACGCACAGGGGCATTGTCATGCTGAAACAGGAAAGGGCCTTCCCCAAGCTGTTGCCAAAAAGTTGGAAGCACAGAATCGTCTAGAATGTCACTGTATGCTGTAGCGTTAAGATTTCCCCTTCAATGGAACTAAGGGGACCGAACCATGAATAACAGCCCCAGGCCATTATTCCTCCTCCACCAAACATTACAGTTGGCACTATGCATTGGGGCAAGTAGTGTTCTCCGGGCGTCCGCTAAACCCAGATTCGTCCGTCGGATTGATCACTCCAGAGAACGCCTTTCTACTGCTCCAGAGTCCAATGGCAGCGAGCTTTACAACATTCCAGCGACACTTGGCATTGCGCATGGTGATCTGGGGGCTTGTGTGCGGCTGCTCGGCCATGGAAGCCCATTTCATGAAGCTCCCGACTAACAGTTATTCTGCTGACGTTGCTTCCAGAGGCAGTTTGGAACACGCTTCAGCACTCGGCGGGCCCGTTCTGTGAGCTTGTGTGGCCTACCACTTCGGCGGTTCAGCCGTTGTTGCTCCTAGACGTTTCCACTTCACAATAACAGCACTTACAGTTGACCGGGGCAGCTCTGGCAGGGCAGAAATTTGACAAACTGACTTGTTGGAAAGGTGGCATCCTATGACGGTGCTACGTTTAAAGTCACTGAGCGCTTCAGTAAGGCCATTCTACTGCCAATGTTTGTCTATGGAAATTGCATGGCTGTGTGCTCGATTTTATACACCTGTCAGCAACGGTTGTGGCTGAAACAGCTGAATCGACTAATTTGAAGGGGTGTCCACATACTTTTGTATATATAGTGTATTTGCGACTGCTCGACTAAAAAATCTCTGTCAAAAAAAATATCTGTCGACAAAACAGCCTATCGACCAAACAATCGACCAGTCGACTAGGGTCAGCCCTAAAAAAAAAAAAAATACATTTGCAGAATATTATACAATGATTTATCAACAGCTCCAACAATTTGACCCCCACAGGAAAGCCTCACTGGCAGATATAGAAATACCCATAAACTGGATAGTCATTGATTCCTGAAGAATATAACTTTTAAATGCCTCAAATGTTTCAACTGTCTTACCCCATCAGAAACCAAAACATGAGCTCATATAACGCCACTGTTTGGAAACAAACACTGTATAGCCTCAATTTGGTTAAAACTGTGATTTTGACCTTATGGACGGCCAGTCCTTGTATTCATAGTGTAGTGAATTCCAGGGGTAGCCCTGAGCTGGACTCAAACCTGGGTCCAGAGACTGTCAAGCCAACACCTTATAACTGTTATACCAAGATGTCTGAACTTCTTGATGAGGTCGCTAGGTTTTGGGTTAAGGTTGCTACAATAGCTTTCTCTATGAATTTGAGAGTGGTTACATTTCTCCAGCCCCCATCCCCTCAGCTGTTTACCAAACCAAGTCTAAGGGCAGCCATTTTGTTGCTGTTTAAATCCTAGGTTGTCCTTTTAAAAAAGCCACATCAATCAATCAACCAATCTGCAGTTCAAACAATAACAAAGCTGTCATTCTGCCACTGTTTTGGTAATAAGATGAGGATGGGGCTGGAGAAATGTAACCACTCTCACATTCATAGACAGACCTATGGATGCAAGGACTGACCATCCATGATTTCACCATTATAGTTTTAACCATGTTGAGGCTATACAGTGTTGGTTTACATTTACATTGTTTCTAAACATTGGAGTAAAAAAGCTTATTTTAGGTTCTGATGGGGTACGACAGTTGAACTAAGCTCATGAGGCATGTGTTATATTCTTCAAGAATCAATGGCTATTAAATAATTTAAAAGTAAATAGGATGTAGCAACTGCAGATTCCCCTTTAACACCACACATCAGTTCAACAACTGCAGAGTTTGTGCCTCTGTTTTTAAGACAGTACTTACTAGTGTTAATCAGGGCTCGGTTTCTCAAAAGTATCTTACTGCTAAGTTCATCATTAGAACCATTGGATGCCTTAAGATGCCTTTGGGAAACCGGAACCAGATATCCAGTTTCCTCCTCTTCTTCCTCCTCTCGATGTGACAGATCTCCTCCTCCTCCTCTTTAAAAGAGTCTTCTTTACTGTAACATCCTCCTCCTCTTTCACTCTGAACGCGTCTTCCTCTTCTTTCACTGTAACGTCTTTCTCTTCTTCTTTGACGGTAACAGCCTCACCCTCTACTTGTTTTTGCATTGTAACATCCTCCTCTTCCTCCTCCTCTTTCACTAGAGCTTCTTTCTCCGTCCAGCAGACCTCCTCTTCTTTAGCAGGAGGAGAGTAGCTTAGTGAGCTCATGGTCGGGGATGTTAGCTAGCTAGGCTAGTGCTAACTTAACCAGCCAGCTAGCTGACCAATAACAACAACACCGTAAATATGAAATTAAATGGGATAACTAACTAGACGACAGAAGTAGGTTTAAAACACAGTGGCTAATATACACGAAAGCGTCTAAAGAGCTTTATTGGTTGGGCTATTTTGGCTAGCAAGCTACCGAGGTGTCTGACTAACTGTTGCTGCTGTTGAAAGAAGCGTCCCGTCCACTAGATTATACGTCACACTAGCAGCATAGCCTTAAAGTCCCACATCGCCATCTGCTGACTGGAGTG
The DNA here is from genome assembly GCF_020615455.1 of Coregonus clupeaformis. NCBI lineage: Eukaryota > Metazoa > Chordata > Actinopteri > Salmoniformes > Salmonidae > Coregonus > Coregonus clupeaformis. The sequence continues at coordinate 47,966 of NW_025534319.1, forward strand.
GGTAACGGAGTTGAGTAAAATGTAGATTTTATTTTCAGACAAAAAGTTAAAGCGTAGGAAGCATGAGTTTTTTTTACCCACCAATGTAACAACACAGTGTGGTTAAAGACTTAGTAAATTAGTTGTAGTCACGATCTGGTTACCTATAAGAACAAACAGTTATGTTTTTGCGTTATTGCGTATTTATTAATTTATTTCCGGATATCTTCTAAACTACCCATAGTGCACTATTTCTCAACGTCATATGGGGGATCTACTCTGTGCTACCGAGTTCATATGCTAGCTCAAACTGACTAATCTGAGCCACACCTCATGCTCTTCTCAGACTGTGTGGCCAAAGACTTTTATAACTAACCCAAGATAGACCAGAGCCTGTCGTTTCCATTGGGAGCAAATTAATCATAGTGGGCAGAACAAGCAAGGAGGTGGGCAGAGCCAAGCAGGAGCAAGAGAGATCCTATTGGCGCGTTCTAGAATCTATTTGCATATTTCCTTTAGGGAACGCCTACTTTGTGAAGATTGCCCCATGTGCAATAACTCAATTCGCCCTTGCACTCCTTCTAAACAACGCAATTTTTTACAACTTTGGCAAAGGGTAAAGTCTACAAAACGTAGTCCACTCTGTTTGTTACAGATTCTCGTGATGGAAACAGAAAACTGTATTGAGATCAAATGTTTCATAGATAAAAAAAAAAATAGCAGAATATCGGCCAAAATCCATCTCGCTCCATCTTCTCCCACTGCCGGCCACTGGGCTTCCTCTCAACACCATATTTGGTATTGAGTTGAAACGCCAAAAAAACAAAACAGTATTGTCCCATCGCTGAAACTCCCATATGGACTCGGGAGAGGCGAAGGTCGAGAGCCATGCATCCTCTGAAACATGACCCCCGCCAAGCCTCACTGCTTCTTGACACACTGCTCGCTTAACCCGGAAGCCAGCCGCACCAATGTTTCAGAGGAAATGCCATACAACTGGCGACCATGTCAGCATGCATGCGCCCGGCCCGCCACAGGAGTCGCTAGAGCGCGATGGGACAAGGACATCCCGGCCGGCCTAATCCGGACGACGCTGGGCCAATTGTGCGCCGCGCCATTGGTCTCCCGGTCGCGGCCGGCTGCGACACAGCCCGGGATCGAACCCGGGTCTGTAGTGACGCCTCAAGCACTGCGATGCAGTGCCTTATACCGCTGCACCGGAAATGAATAACTTTTCCATCAACTTCCGGGTCAGTAGCTTCAGCCCAACATCACTCACACACACACACACACACACACACACACACACCAACTGGCACTCACAAGTGCCTGAATGATTTATTGCCACAATTGCTTCATATACACATAAAACCTGCATCACAGACATAGAAAACACAGGATACTCTTTACAGTTCACACCTGGGTCTCACACATTATGTAAAATATAAAATACTTACAAATATCTGAGGTGAGCTTGATACCAAAAGAGGCAATCTGCAGTTGCTACATCCATGTGTGGACTTATAAATGAATGATATATACCCATTTGATTCTTGAAGAATATAATTTATAAATGCCTCATGAGCTTAGTTCAACTGTCGTACCCCATCAGCACCCAAAATACAAGCTTGTTTTATACCAATGTTTGTAAACAAAGTAAATGTAAACAAACACTGTAAAGCCTTAAAACATGGTTAAAACCAATCATTGTGAAATCATGGATGGTCAATCCTTGCATCTGTCTATGAATTTGAGTGGTTACATTTCTCCAGAGTTGTCCCTGAGCTTTTCACCGAAACAGTGGCGGGAAACTTGTTTTTGCTGCTGATTGCCCCTTTTAAAGGTACCATTCCATTGGTTCCAAAATGAGAGAATAATATATTTATAAGTATTGGACATAAACAATAATAAATAAACTCAACTGCGTTACCCACTCCTGTCAGCAGATGGCGATGTGCGTCTTTCAGGCGATGCTGTCAGAGTGTGACGTATAATCTAGTGGACGGAACGCTTCTTCAACAACAGCTAGTTAGCCAACTCGGTAGCTTGTTAGCTTCAAGCTCTTAGACGCTTTCGTGTATATTATCCAGTGTGTTTTAAAAGCACTCCTGTCACCTTATGTCGTATAGCTAGCTAGTTACCCCTTGAATGTAATATTTATGTTGCTATAGCTAGCTAATGCTAACATCTCCGACCATGAGCTCACTAAGCTACTATCCTCCTGCTAAACAAGAGGAGGTCTGCAGGACGGAGAAAGAGGGTCTTTGGCTGAACATTGTCGTGAAAGAGGAGAAGGATGAGGAGGATGTCACAGTAAAACAAGAAGTAGAGGGTGAGGCTGTTACCGTGAAAGAAGAAGTGAAAGACGTTACAGTGAAAGAAGAGGAAGACGCGTTAAGAGTGAAAAGAGAAGAGAATATTACCGTGAAAGAAGAGGATGCCGTTTTTGGAGCGAAGAGGGAGGGAGAGATAACTGTCACATTGAAGGAGGAGGAGGAAGAGACTGAAGGTCTAATTAACACCAGTAAGTGCTGTCTTAAAAATAGTATCACTAACTGTTGTTGAACTGAGACGTGGTTTTAAAACGCCATTCAACTGAAGTGATACATGTGATTATGTTCTTTTTTAATGTAGAAATTGTAAAAACTATATTAAGTAGCCTAATAATGGACTAAAGGAGCCGTTTGAACCAGAATCTGGGCTGACAGGAGACGTTCAATATGGAGATCCTCCTTTTCAAGCTTAATAATGTCAAAATACGTTCTGGACTAAGCAAAGAATGGAGTTTCGCTGAGCAACTATGATCAGTACTGCTGTCCCACTGGTATGTACTCCCAAAAAAAGGTTTAAATAAAAAGTTACAAGCAACCAAAATAATACCTTAAATACATTGTCTGGAAATAAGTGTTGTTTTTGAGCCCCAAATCCACCTCTTCTGCACCCAGGAGGATCCAATTGAGATCTTCCCTGTATGTAGCCTCTGCTTCCAGGCTGATGAGGTGAAAGCCTGGTGGACACTTTACTCAGTACTTTGTTGAAGCACCTTTGGCAGCGATTACAGCCTCGAGTCTTCTTGGGTATGACGCTACAAGCTTGGCACACCTGTATTTGGGGAGTTTCTCCCATTCCTCTCTGCAGATCCTCTCAAGCTCTGTCAGGTTGGATGGGGAGTGTCGCTGCACAGCTATTTTCAGGTCTCTCCAGAGATGTTCGATCGGGTTCAAGTCCGGGCTCTGGCTGGGCCACTCAAGGACATTCTGAGACTTGTCCCAAAGCCACTCCTGCGTTGTCTTGGCTGTGTGCTTAGGGTCGTTATCCTACTGGAAGGTGAACCTTTTCCCCAGTCTGAGGTCCTGAGCGCTCTAGAGAAGGTTTTCATCAAGGATCTCTCTGTACTTTGCTCTGTTCATCTTTCCCTCGATCCTGATAGTCTCCCAGTCCCTGCCGCTGAAAAACATCCCCACAGCATGATACTGCCACCACCAAGTTTCGCCGTAGGAATGGTGCCTGGTTTCCTCCAGACATGACACTTGGCATTCAGGCCAAAGAGTTCAATCTTGTTTCTCATGGTCTGAGAGTCCTTAAGGTGCCTTTTGGCAAACTCCAAGCGGGCTGTCATGTGCCTTTTACTGAGGAGTGGCTTCTGTCTGGCCACTCTACCGCAAAGGCCTGATTGGTGGAATGCTGCAGAGATGGTTGTCCTTCTGGAAGGATCTCCCATCTCCACAGAGGAGCTCTGTCAGAGTGACCATCGGGTTCTTGGTCACCTCCCTGACCAAGGCCCTTCTTCCCCGATTGCTCAGTTTGGCCAGGCGGCCAGCTCTAGGAAGAATCTTGGTGGTTCCAAACTTCTTCCATTTAAGAATGATGGAGGCCACTGTGTTCTTGGGGACCTTCAATGCTGCAGACATTTTTTGGTAACCTTCCCCAGATCTGTGCCTTGACACAATCCTGTCTCGGAGCTCTACGGACAATTCCTTCGACCTCATGGCTTGGTTTTCGCTCTGACATGCACTGTCAACTGTGGGATCTTATATAGACAGGATGTGTGCCTTTCCAAATCATGTCCAATCAATGGAATTTACCACAGGTGGACTCCAATCAAGTTGTAGAAACATCTCAAGGATGATCAATGGAAGCAGGATGCACCTGAGCTCAATTTCGAGTCTCATAGCAAAGGGTCTGAATACTTATGTAAATAAGGTATTTTTATTTTATTTTATTTTTTAAAATAAATTTGCAAAACCTTCTAACAACCTGTTTTTGCTTTGTCATTATGGGATGTTGGGTTAAGATTTATCAGAATAAACAAATCAAAAAATGCATTTAAAATAAGGCTGTAACAAAATGTGGAAAAAGTCAAGGGGTCTGAATACTTTCCGAATGCACTGTATTATTATCAGCCTATAACATGACATTATCTATTATTATAGAGCACTGCTCAGCCTATAAACATTATCTATTATTATAGAGCTATGATCAGCCTATAACATGACATTATCTATAATTATAGAGCTCTGCTCAGCCTAAAAACATGACATTATCTATTATTATAGAGCTCTGATCAGCCTAAAAACATGACATTATCTATTATTATAGAGCTCTGATCAGCCTATAAACATGACATTATCTATTATTATAGAGCTCTGATCAGCCTATAAACATGATCTATTATTATAGAGCTCTGATCAGCCTATAAACATGACATTCCATGAGAGCAAGATTAGATTTATTTGAAGCTCTACATCATCTCAAGTTTATTTTTTATTGTGTTGTGAAGACTGAACTCAGGATATTGTGGGATATAGTCTGGATTAAACCTCATAGGGAAGACGGTTTTATCATGTGGAGGTTTCATTCAGGTCGCTGTTTAGCTAAATGATATGTCTGTCTTTGGCAGGGAGAGAGACCAGACTCTCACTCTGACAGCGGGAAGAGTCCTTCAGGGGAACCAGACCCAGAGACGGGCAAACCAGAGAAACGACATCCGTGCTCCCACTGTGCAAAGAGTTTTACTCATTTAGGGAGTCTGAAAATGCACAAGAGAATACATACAGGAGAAAAGCCTTACCACTGCTACAACTGTGGAAAAAGTTTTGCTCAGTTAGGGGCCCTGGTTGGGCATGAGAGAACACACACAGGAGAGAAGCCTTATCACTGTTCCCACTGTGGAAAGAGTTTTAGGTGGTATGGGAGCCTGAAGGAGCATGAGAGGACACACACAGGAGAAAAGCCCTACCAATGTTCCCAGTGTGAAAAGAGTTTTACCCATCGAGGGAGCCTGAAAATGCATGAAAGAATACACACAGGAGAAAAGCCCTACCAATGTTCCCAGTGTGAAAAGAGTTTTACCAGATCATGGGACCTGAAAAAGCATGAGAGAACACACACAGGAGAAAAGCCTTACCAACATACTAAAACACAGGAGGACAAGACATACCACTGCTCTCATTGTGGAAAGACATTTTCCCAGTCAGAGGGCCTGAAATCCCATGAGAGAATAGAGAGGCTGTGTTCTGATTTATGTTTTTGACTTTGGTAGCTTGCTAGACAACATAGCCGAAACATTATAGCTCTTGAGATTATTTCGGTGTATATTAGTCACTGTGTTTAAGAAAATATATGTTGTATAGATAGTTACCCCATTTATTTCATATGTAAGTTACTAATCAGCTGGCTGAATAGCTAGAATAGCCTACCACTAGGCTAGTAGCTCATCTTAACTAGCTAACATCCTCCTATCTGGCTAAGTAACACTAGGCTAATGCTAACAAGCTAGCTAACATCCTCCTATCTGGCTAAGTAACACTAGGCTAATGCTAACAAGGTAGCTAACATCCTCCTATCTGGCTAAGTAACACTAGGCTAATGCTAACAAGCTAGCTAACATCCTCCTATCTGGCTAAGTAACACTAGGCTAATGCTAACAAGTTAGCTAACATCCTCCTATCTGGCTAAGTAACACTAGGCTAATGCTAACAAGCTAGCTAACATCCTCCTATCTGGCTAAGTAACACTAGGCTAATGCTAACATCCTCCTATCTGGCTAAGTAACACTAGGCTAATGCTAACAAGGTAGCTAACATCCTCCTATCTGGCTAAGTAACACTAGGCTAATGCTAACAAGCTAGCTAACATCCTCCTATCTGGCTAAGTAACACTAGGCTAATGCTAACAAGCTAGCTAACATCCTCCTATCTGGCTAAGTAACACTAGGCTAATGCTAACTAGCAACCCCGACCATGAGCTCACTAAGCTACTCTCCTCCTGCTAAAGAAGAGGAGGTCTGCTGGACGGAGAAAGAGGGTCTGTGGCTGAACGTTGTTGTGAAAGAGGAGAAGGAAGAGGAGGATGTCACAGTAATAAAAGAAGAGGAGGAAGTTACAGTGATGGAAGAGGAGGAAGTTACAGTGAAGGAAGAGGAGGAAGTTACAGTGAAGGAAGAGGAGGAAGTTACAGTGAAGGAAGAGGAGGAAGTTACAGTGAAGGAAGAGGAGGAAGTTACAGTGAAGGAAGAGGAGGAAGTTACAGTGAAGGAAGAGGAGGAAGTTACAGTGAAGGAAGAGGAGGAAGTTACAGTGAAGGAAGAGGAGGAAGAATTGAATGTCAATTTCTCTACCATAAGCCGATCCCACAGACCACGTGTAACCACACCAGCCCAGGACATCCACATCCGGATAGAGAGAGAGGAGGATACCGTTCTTGGAGTGAAGGAGGAGGGAGAGAACTGTCATATTGGAAGAGAAGGAGGAAACAGTACTTACTGTTTTTCAGATCTTGTATCTTAAAACAGGTCACACAACACAATGCCACAGATGTCTCAAGTTTTGAGGGACCCACCCATAGCTGCACCCCTCCCCAGTGGGTGGACCTATGCCCTCCCCAGGCCCACCCATAGCTGCACCCCTCCCCAGTGGGTGGACCTATGCCCTCCCAGGCCCACCCATAGCTGCACCCCTCCCCAGTGGGTGGACCTATGCCCTCCCAGGCCCACCCATAGCTGCACCCCTCCCCAGTGGGTGGACCCTATGCCTCCCAGGCCCACCCATAGCTGCACCCCTCCCCAGTCATGTGAAATCCATAGATTAGGGCCTTATTCATTTATTTCAATTGACTGATTTACTTATATTAACTGTAACTCAGTAAAATCTTTGAAATTGTTGCATGTTGCATTTATATTTTTGTTCAGTATACTTTTTATGAGAAAATGTAAAAGAATTGAAGGTGGCAACAAATGTTATAGTCATCATAAGAGTATTTTTGCTGTCATAATACAAACAAATCTGCTCCTCCTCGATTAACTTCACTCTTTTCAGCTTCTGCCCACCATTTAATAACACAACCACACCACAGATAGAACAATGAGCCAGATATTTCACCTGATGTATAAATGTTAAGCATCCGGTTGACGTTTCCACTCACTACCAAATGTGGTGATGAGAGGAAGCCCAGTGGCGGGAGAAGATGGAGATCGAGTGAGACATTCTGCACATTTTCTCCTCGTTTAAACATTTAATCTCAATACAGTTTTATGTTTCCAAAACTTGAATCTATAATAAACACAGTGGTCTAGGTTTTGTAGACTTTACCCTTTGCCACTGTAAAAAAAAAAAGAAAAAAAAAAAGGGCGATTTGCCTGCCGTTCTGTACATTTTGGACTCTGATCTGGATTACTGATCTCTGCCTGCCCTGAGACAGCCTGCCGTTCTGTACTTTTTGGACTCTGATCTGGATTACTGATCTCTGCCTGCCTTTGACCTGCTGTTTACCTGCCCCCTGATTTTGTAATAACCTTTTGTTACTTCGACAATGTCAACATCTGGGTCTTCTCCTGAAAAGTGATACAGTGAATGGGAGTATATTTAGGTGGTTTAAATTATTAACTTTCCTGCTAACCTTCTAAAAGTTGACGGTGCCAAAATCTTGCCAATGCATTCATTATTCTACTAACTATGACTGAGTGTGAGACATGTTTTCCAGAATGTACAGTACCAGTCAAAAGTTTGGACACCTATTCATTCAAGGGTTTTTCTTTATTTTTACTATTTTATTTACATTGTAGAATAATAGTGAAGATGTCAAAACTATGAAATAACACATATGGAATCATGTAGTAACCAAAAAAGTGTTAAACGAAGTCGGGGGAGAAGGGCCTTGGTCAGGGAGGTGACCAAGAAAACAATGGTCACTCTGAGAGAGCTCCAGAGTTCCTCTGTGGAGATGGGAGAACCTTCCAGAAGGACAACCATCTCTGCAGTACTCCACCAATCAGGCCTTTATGGTAGAGTGGCCAGACGGAAGCCAATCCTCAGTAAAATGCACATGACAGCCCACTTGGAGTTTGCCAAATGGCACCTAAAGGACTCTCAGACCAAGAAAACAAGATTATCTGGTCTGATGAAACCAAGATTGAACTCTTTGGCCTGAATGCGAAATGTCACGTCTGGGGGAAACCAGGCACCATCCCTACAGTGATGCATGGTGGTGGCAGCATCATGCTGTGGGGATATTTTTCAGCGACAGGGACTGGGAGACTAGTCAGGATCGAAGGAAAGATGAACGGAGCAAAGTACAGAGAGATCCTTTATGAAAACCTGCTCCAGAGCACTCAGGACCTCAGACTGGGTGGCGAAGGTTCACCTTCCAACCGGACAACGACCCTAAGCACACAGCCAAGACAACGCAGGAGCGGCTTCGGGACAAGTCTCTGAATGTCCTTTAGTGGCCCAGCCAAAAGTCCGGACTTGAATCCGATCAAACATCTTTGGAGAGACCTGAAAATAGCTGTGCAGTGACGCTCCCCATCCAACCTGACAGAGCTTGAGAGGATCTGCAGAGAAGAATGGGAGAAACTCCCCAAATACAGGTGTGCCAAGCTCGTAGCGTCATACCCAAGAAGACTTGAGGCTGTAATCGCTGCCAAAGGTGCTTCAACAAAGTACTGAGTAAAGGGTCTGAATGCTTATGGACATTTCATATTTCAGTTTGTATTTTTTATACATTTGCCAAAAATTCTAAAAACCAGTTTTTGCTTTGTCGTTATGGGGTATTGTGTGTATATTGATGAGGGATAAAAAACAATTTAATCCATTTTAGAACAAGGCTGTAACGTAACAATGTGGAAAAGTGAAGGGGTCTGAATACTTTCCGACTGCACTGTATATGAAGTGCCATGGAGGGCACAATATTACAATGTTGCAGTCCAGAAAAGAGCGCTTTACCATCTCTGCCAAAAGCCTCTGATGGAGATTGTAGAACTGTCATCAACATGCTTCAGTATTCTCCCTTCTCTCTAGGAGCATTTGTGTGCCAAGATCCCCATAGGCTCCTCTGGACCGTACCTCTCCCAGAACCCCATAGGCTCCTCTGGACCGTACCTCTCCCAGAACCCCATAGGCTCCTCTGGACCGTACCTCTCCCAGAACCCATAGGCTCCTCTGGACCGTACCTCTCCAAGAACCCATAGGCTCCTCTGGACCGTACCTCTCCCAGAACCCATAGGCTCCTCTGGACCGTACCTCTCCCAGAACCCCATAGGCTCCTCTGGACCATACCTCTCCCAGAACCCATAGGCTCCTCTGGACCATACCTCTCCCAGAACCCATAGACTCCTCTGGACCGTACCTCTCCCAGAACCCCATAGGCTCCTCTGGACCGTACCTCTCCCAGAACCCATAGGCTCCTCTGGACCGTACCTCTCCCAGAAACCATAGGCTCCTCTGGACCGTACCTCTCCCAGAACCCATAGGCTCCTCTGGACCGTACCTCTCCCAGAACCCATAGGCTCCTCTGGACCGTAAACCCTCCCAGTCCACCAGGTACTGGAGCCAACTCCCACAAATCGAAAAGATCCCAAGTCAAGGGGTCTGAATACTTTCCAAAATGCACTGAATGTGGTCCCAATGTCTAAATAGTGACAGCAGGGCTAGTTTCAAACTGCAGTAGGATGGTTCTCCTCACAGTGAGTGAATCAGACCATGCTTGGTGAATCTCTGGGAGCAGGACACAGAAGAGCTGAATAGATCATGTGAGCGAGAAGAATTCATAAAATAAATCATCACAGCAAAGGATTGTAATTTGTGAGCTAGAAAATTGACATCCTGCCAGTCTGAGGCAGGTTCTGCAATCATCTTACTTCTACTATTGACAGGGATAATGTGGCATTTTGTTATTTGTCAGTATAAATGAAATTAGTGGTTCCTGCCTTGATGCCTGTATTAGCTTTATATTACTTGTCCTATAGATGTTTATAGTCTTAAATTATTACTTGGAATAAACTGATAGCTTGTCCTGTAATGACATGCGACTGTAGCTAGTGATACATATATCTGCTTCTGCTAGCTAGCAACAGATCTACTTGTTGTAACTAGCTAGGTAATATCGCTTACCCAGAAGTAGAATTCTCGCAAAAGTTGTCACTTCCCGTTTTTTTACTTCTGGGGCAACAATTGTGATTTCCGTTGTGTGAAGGAAGCGAAGTCTTCCCCCCGCAAAAAGGAAACTCTCGGCGAATCCCTCCCTTCCACTAATTTCCCCTGTTTATGATCTGTGTGGACAGACGCACACCGCAGCTATTTCAAATCTTAGCAGTCCAGTCCATCCTGTTGTTTAAGCCCACTGCAACAGTTGTGCTTAAAATGTTGACTGGCAATGGGGATGTTTTAGCATGCTTAGCAACTGGCTATGGCAAAAGGTTTTTAATATATGAAGCGATGTATGTAGAAAAGTTATTCAAGCAACCTTTTTCAGCGGCGGTTGATTGGACTGGCAGTGGACGAAGTGCACACTGTTGTTCACCGGTTAGTCTATATTTCAGTCTGAATGTTCAGATGAACTCCTGGCTAGCTATTGCAGCTAGCTAGCTGTATCATTCATCCTACTTTACTATCAACTGGCCAGCTGTATCATTCTTCCTACTTTACTGATCAACTGGCCAGCTGTATCATTCATCCTACTTTACTATCAACTGGCTAGCTGTATCATTCATCCTACTTTACTATCAACTGGCTAGCTGTATCATTCATCCTACTTTACTATCAACTGGCCAGCTGTATCAAATCATCCTACTTTACTATCAACTGGCTAGCTGTATCATTCATCCTACTTTACTATCAACTGGCTAGCTGTATCATTCATCCTACTTTACTATCAACTGGCCAGCTGTATCATTCATCCTACTTTACTATCAACTGGCTAGCTGTATCATTCATCCTACTTTACTATCAACTGGCTAGCTGTATCATTCATTCTACTTTACTATCAACTGGCTAGCTGCATCTATCATTCATCCTACTTTACTATCAACTGGCTGGCTGTATCTATCATTCATCCTACTTTATTATCAACTGGCTAGCTGTATCTATCATTCATCCTACTTTACTATCAACTGGCTAGCTGTATCTATCATTCATCCTACTTCGCTAACAACTGGCCAGCTGCATCTATCATTCATCCTACTTTATTATCAACTGGCTAGCTGTATCTATCATTCATCCTACTTTACTATCAACTGGCTAGCTGTATCTATCATTCATCCTACTTCGCTAACAACTGGCCAGCTGCATCTATCATTCATCCTACTTTATTATCAACTGGCTAGCTGTATCTATCATTCATCCTACTTTACTAACAACTGGCCAGCTGTATCATTCATCCTACTTTACTATCAACTAGCTAGCTGTATCTATCATTCATCCTTCTTTACTATGAACTGGCCAGCTGTATCATTCATCCTACTTGGCCTGGCACAGCGACCGCAGCACCAGGACACATACAGCCACTGTAGACTATTGAGATGCCCCCTACAGTAGACTAACTTGTTATGAGTCCTGTGTAGGACACAGGGAAGGGTGTGTTCAGTGTTACTCTCCCCTCAGGATGAGGGAGACCAAGGAGCTGCTGTCACTGATGACTCCACTGTCTGGTGAAGAAACAGAGCCGCTTGTTGACAGATTGGATCTTCCTCAAGAGGTCAAAGGGGCAGGCTGCACCATCCCAGGCTGCTTCAGTGACCCAGAAATCAGGAGTTGACCTCTTGGATAGGTAAGAGATAGCAGGAACATAATCAAACCAGACTCAGAGCTGGATAGGTAAGAGATAGCAGGAACATAATCAAACCAGACTCAGAGCTGGATAGGTAAGAGATAGCAGGAACATAATCAAACCAGACTCGCGCTGGATAGGTAAGAGATAGCAGGAACATAATCAAACCAGACTCCGGCGCTGGATAGGTAAGAGATAGCAGGAACATAATCAAACCAGACTCAGAGCTGGATAGGTAAGAGATAGCAGGAACATAATCAAACCAGACTCAGCGCTGGATAGGTAAGAGATAGCAGGAACATAATCCAAACCAGACTCAGCGCTGGATAGTTAAGAGATAGCAGGAACATAATCAAACCAGACTCAGCGCTGGATAGGTAAGAGATAGCAGGAACATAATCAAACCAGACTCAGCGCTGGATAGGTAAGAGATAGCAGGAACATAATCAAACCAGACTCAGCGCTGGATAGGTAAGAGATAGCAGGAACATAATCAAACCAGACTCTGTTAGGCCTACTGCTGCTAGGTAGCTCTCTCTCTGCTCTCCCCCTCCCCTCTGTCTGTCCTTGATTGCAGGAGTGAAGTCTGGTGTGCGGGAGTCAGGGTTCCAGCTGCAGCTCATTCACCATAATCACCTCAGCCTTTAAGACCCAGTCAAACTTTCCACTCATCGTCAGATCATAGTCAAGACAACCATGTTAGTCTCGCTGCCGACTCAACCTGTCTGTTTTCGCTCTTGTGTTTTTTGGACTGTTTATTTACTTTTTCTCCTGTGCCACAGATATTTGGAACCTGACTCCTGCCTCCGCTTCACTCCTGCCACCACCATCCTGCTCTCCACTATCGGGCCTCTCCTTTGGACTCACCACGGACACTAGGACATTACGGTACCACACCTGCCCTGACCTGGATCTGTACCCTCCCTGTAACCTGGACTTGCTCTTCCCCATTTATTGGAAACCTGGACTATTGAACATTATAATAAACCCGGTTAAAACTTCTCTGGCTTGGTGTACTTGTCTGCATTTGGGTTCTATCCAGTTAAATCATAACAGTATGATCTGACCAACATGAACCCAGCAGACAGTAGCTCGGATACCACCCCAGAGTGCACTCAAATTTGGACTGCCATAGCCAATCAGGGCATTCTACTTGGCCAACATGATACCCTGTTTAAGACGATTGCTGAGGACAGTCAGGTGCTGCTTAATCAGGTTCAATTACTCACCAATCAAGTGTCTGCCCTTACTACCCCTTCAGCCCAGATCAGAGAGCCTTTTGTTCCTGCTCCAGAGCGCTATGGCGGGAACATGGGAACCTGTGGCGATTTTTTGACTCAATGCTCGTTAGTGTTTGAACAACAGCCCCTCACCTACGCCTCAGAAAGAGCCCGTTTGCCTACCTTATCAACTCTACTAGCGGTTCCGCTCGTGCCTGGGGATCCGCGGTCTGGGAGAGTCAGTCGGACATTTGCAACGCTTACGTGGCCTTCACCACGGAGATGAGGAAGGTTTTTGACCACCCCGTCGCGAGGCAAGGAGGCTGCGAACGGTTGTTTTCTCTTCGGCAGGGGGGCTCGTAGTGTGGCGGAGATGGCAGTGGAGTTTCGGACTTTAGCAGCAGTGAGTGGTTGGAATGACGAGGCATTACAAGGAGTGTTCATCAATGCTTTGTCTGAGACTTTAAAAGATGAATTGGTGTCATATGATGAATCGCCTACGCTGGATAATCTTATTTCACTCACTATCAGGTTGGATAATCGGATTCGGGAGCGCCGCCGGGAGAGGAGTGTTAGTTCCAAGCAACCTGTCTGTCATCAACAAACTCCTCCCCTGCATCGTCCCTACGGAGAGAGCCGTGTCTTCCCGAGTCGATACGAGGAGCACTGAACCCGAAGCCATGGAGGTGGGTCGGTGCACGGTTGTCCTCAGAGGAGCGTGCACGTCGTATTCAGGCTCGGGTCTGCCTGTATTGTGGAGAAGCTGGTCATTTCGTTCCTTCCTGCCCAGTTCGTCCGGGGAAAAGGGCCGGCTCATCATTTATGGGAGAAGTTTTGGTGAGCCGAGCAGCGGATTCTTCCTCTTCTCCCCGCATTCTGCTCCAGGCATCCCTCCAGTGGCAGTCCCAGAATTTCTCTGTTAGTGCGCTGATTGACTCTGGTGCCGACAAAGCTTTTGGATAGAGAGTGGGCTCAACAAATGGATTTGGAGACTGTTCCTATGGACTGTCCGCTGCAGGCTAAGGGGTCTAAATGGACAATTGTTGACCCGCATTACCCATCAGACTGTTCCTGTTTGTCTTAGAGTGTCGGGAAATCATCAGGAGAACATTCAATTCCATATTATCGACTGCCCACAGACTCCCCTGGTCCTTGGTATCCCCTGGCTCATAAAACACAATCCACACATTGATTGGGTGACAGGTAGCATTGTTTCATGGAGCACATTTTGTCATGTGAATTGTTTGTGTTCTGCTCAGACTCCTGCCAGTACTGTGCCTCAACCTCCACTGGAGTCCATGGATCTTTCTGCTGTTCTGAGCGGTATCATGACCTGGCATCCGTTTTCTGCAAACACAGAGCTACTTCTCTTCCTCCTCACCGGCCTTACGACTGCGCCATTGACCTCCAGCCAGGAGCCCCGCTCCCCAGCAGTCGCCTGTACAATCTCTCCCGGCGGGAGACGGAGGCTATGAGAACTACATTCGGGACTCCTTGGCGGCAGGTATTATGCGTCCTTCCTCTCGTCACCTGTAGGAGCGGGATTCTTTTTGTTGCTAAGAAGGATAAGACCCTCAGACCCTGTATTGATTACCGTGGACTTAACAACATCACCATTAAGAACAAGTATTCTCTGCCTTTGATTAATTCTGCTTTTCCCCTCCTTCATGGTGCTACCATCTTTACGAAACTGGATCTCGAAATGCGTATCACCTGGTGCGCATTCGTAAGGGTGATGAATGGAAGACTGCCTTCAACACACCCTTGGGACATTTTGAGTATCGGGGTTTTGCCTTTTGGGTTGTCTAATGCCCCTGCTGTTTTTCAGGCACTAGTCAATGATGTCCTTCGGGACATGTTGAATCGGTTTGTTTTTGTCTATCTGGATGATATCTTGATTTTCTCAGAGTCCTCCCAGGAACATGAACTGCATGTGCGCCAGGTGTTGCAAAGGTTGTTGGAGAACAAACTGTTTGTGAAGATGGAGAAATGTGAATTTCATGTGTCTGAGACCTCTTTTTTTTGGGTTACATCATAGCTCAGGGGAGCTGCGGATGGACCCAGCTAAGATCTCTGCTGTCACGGACTGGCCAGCTCCCTCTACCCGCAAACAACTTCAACGATTCCTGGGGTTTTGCGAACTTCTATAGGAGGTTCATCCAAGGACTACAGCCGCATTGCGGCGCCACTCACCGCTCTCACCTCCATCTCACGACCGTTCGCTTGGAATGAAGGGGCCGAATCAGCGTTCGAAGAACTGAAACATCGCTTCGCCTCGGCTCCCATTCTGATGCAGCCGGACCCCGACCGCCAGTTTGTCGTGGAGGGTGGATGCATCCGACACTGGGGTAGGTGCAGTGTTGTCTAACGTTCTCCTGAAGATAACAAACTGCATCCCTGTGCTTTTCTCTCAAGGAAACTTTCTCAGGCAGAGAGGAATTATGATGTTGGAAATCGTGAACTGCTCGCCAGTTAAGCTGGCTCTCGAGGAGTGGCGACATTGGTTGGAGGGGGCGAACAACCCTTCATCGTTTGGACGGATCATAAGAATCTGGCTTACCTCCAGTCAGCGAAGCAGCTCAACCCCCGTCAAGCCAGGTGGGCACTATTTTTGGGAGATTCAATTTTTCTCTGTCTTACCGTCCTGGGTCACGCAACGTCAAGCCTGACGCCCTGTCTCGTGTTCATTCGGCTGTTGATACTGGTAGTAACCCTGAACCCATTTTGCCTCCTACCTGCAGTATTGCAGTCATCACATGTGACATCGAGGGGATTGTTAGACAGGCTCAACATCATCAAGCTGACCCTGGGAGGGGTCCTCCTAACCGGATGTTTGTCCCTGAGTCTGCTCGCTCCCAGGTACTTCCAGTGGGCTCACTCGTCTCCCCTTACCTGTCACCCTGGAGTTTCGCGGACCCTTGACTTTGTGCGACGGAAGTTCTGTGGGCCACGATGGAGGCGGACACTCGAGCCTTCATTGCTGCTTGCACGGTATGTGCACGAAGTAAAAACTCCACCCAGGCCAGCGCTGGTCATCTCGACCTCTACCTATACCCAGCCGGCCTGGTCGCATATCGCATGGATTTTGTCACTGGACTTCCCCCTCATCTGGTAAGACTGTCATTCTTTCGGTGATTGATCGTTTTTCTAAGTTCGCTCATTTTTTGGCCCTACCTAAACTGCCCACTGCCAGAGAGACGGCTGATATTTTGGTTGAACATGTGTTCCGCTCTCATGGTCTACCCACGGATATTGTCTCTGACAGGGGTCCCCAGTTTGTCTCCCAGGTGTGGAAAGCTTTCTGTAAAGCTTTGGGCATTACATCCAGCCTGTCCTCTGGATATCACCCCCCAGACCAACGGGCAAGCCGAGAGAGAGCGAACCAGGAGATGGAGACCGCACTTCGGCTGTGTCACTGGGTCTAACCCTGGGTCATGGAGCCCATGCTCCCCTGGGTGGAATATGCTCATAACACCTTGACTAACGCTTCTCTGGTTTGTCTCCTTTTCTGTGTGCTCTGGGTTATCAACCTCCCTGTTCCCTTCCCAAGAGAGGGAACTTGCGGTACCCTCGGTGCAGTCCCACATGCGTCGCTGCTGCAAGGTCTGGAGGAAGGCCAGGGTAGCTCTGTCCCGAAGCTCGGCGTACATGCAGAGGCAAGCCAACCGTCACGGTCCCAGGCCCCGGTTACTCTCCTGGTCAAGAGGTATGGCTGAAGTCACGGGACCTTCCATTGAAGGTGGAGTCGAAGAAGATGGCGCCTCGTTTTATAGGACCGTTCAAGATACTGTCTAGTGTTAACCCCTGCGCGGTTAAGCTACAGCTTCCTGCCTCCCACGGGTTCATTCCACCTTTCATGTTTCCAGATTAAGCCTGTGTCGGTTAGCCCTTTGTGCCCGCCCTCTCGTCCCCCTCCTCCGCCCAAGATCGTGGGTGGGGGTCCGGTCTACACTGTCCGGCGACTTCTGGATGTTCGCCGCCGGGGTCGTGGTTTCCAGTACCTGGTGGATTGGGAGGGTTATGGTCTGAGGAACGTTCCTGGGTGCCCAGGAGCTTCATTGTGGATCCTGCTCTGGTTCGTGAGTTTCAAAGGTTACATCCTGATAAACCCTGTCGGCCGCCAGGTGGCGTCCGTAGAGGGGGTACTGTTAGGCCTACTGCTGCTAGGTAGCTCTCTCTCTGCTCTCCCCCTCCCCTCTGTCTGTCCTTGATTGCAGGAGTGAAGTCTGGTGTGCGGGAGTCAGGGTTCCAGCTGCAGCTCATTCACCATAATCACCTCAGCCTTTAAGACCCGGTCAAACTTTCCACTCATCGTCAGATCATAGTCAAGACAACCATGTTAGTCTCGCTGCCGACTCAACCTGTCTGTTTTCGCTCTTGTGTTTTTGGACTGTTTATTTACTTTTTCTCCTGTGCCACAGATATTTGGAACCTGACTCCTGCCTCCGCTTCACTCCTGCCACCACCATCCTGCTCTCCACTATCGGGCCTCTCCTTTGGACTACCACGGACACTAGGACATTACGGTACCACACCTGCCCTGACCTGGATCTGTACCCTCCCTGTAACCTGGACTTGCTCTTCCCCATTTATTGGAAACCTGGACTATTGAACATTATAATAAACCCGGTTAAAACTTCTCTGGCTTGGTGTACTTGTCTGCATTTGGGTTCTATCCAGTTAAATCATAACAGACTCAGCGCTGGATAGGTAAAAGATAGCAGGAACATAATCAAACCAGACTCAGAGCTGGATAGGTAAGAGATAGCAGGAACATAATCAAACCAGACTCAGAGCTGGATAGAAGAAGTGTTCTTCCTAACCAGTCCCTCAACAGCTCTCTGACTGAGCTCCACCCTCACTGGGTCTTCAGAGGAGAGGAAGGCTGAGGAGGGATGGAAGGATGAATGGATCACACAGGACACCAGATAAGACCTCTCCCCAGTTCTTTAGCCAGAGAGCTGTTGAGGGACTGGTTAGGAAGAACACTTCTACAGCCAGAGAGGTGTTGAGGGACTGGTTAGGAAGAACACTTCTATAGTCAGAGAGCTGTTGAGGGACTGGTTAGGAAGAACACTTCTACAGCCAGAGAGCTGTTGAGGGACTGGTTAGGAAGAACACTTCTACAGCCAGAGAGCTGTTGAGGGACTGGTTAGGAAGAACACTTCTACAGCCAGAGAGCTGTTGAGGGACTGGTTAGGAAGAACACTTCTACAGCCAGAGAGGTGTTGAGGGACTGGTTAGGAAGAACACTTATACAGCCAGAGAGGTGTTGAGGGACTGGTTAGGAAGAACACTTCTACAGTCAGAGAGCTGTTGAGGGACTGGTTAGGAAGAACACTTCTACAGCCAGAGAGGTGTTGAGGGACTGGTTAGGAAGAACACTTCTACAGCCAGAGAGCTGTTGAGGGACTGGTTAGGAAGAACACTTCTACAGTCAGAGAGGTGTTGAGGGACTGGTTAGGAAGAACACTTCTACAGCCAGAGAGCTGTTGAGGGACTGGTTAGTAAGAACACTTCTACAGCCAGAGAGCTGTTGAGGGACTGGTTAGGAAGAACACTTCTACAGCCAGAGAGCTGTTGAGGGACTGGTTAGTAAGAACACTTCTACAGCCAGAGAGGGGTCTTATCTGGTGTCCTGTGTGAATTTAAGTATAATCCCTCTAATTCTCCTCTCTCTCTCTCTCTTTCGGAGGACCTGAGCCCTAGGACCATGCCTCAGGACTACCTGGCCTGATGACTCCTTGCTGTCCCCAGTCCACCTGGTCGTGCTGCCGCTCCAGTTTCAACTCTTCTGCCTGCGGCTATAGAACCCTGACCTGTTCACCGGACGTGATCCTTTGTCCCGGACCTGCTGATATCAACCCTCTCTCTACCGCACCTGCTGTTTTGACCTCAGAATGCTCATCTCCTGAGGTACTGACCTGTTGCACCCTCTACAACCACTGTGATTATTATTTGACCCTGCTGGTCATCTATGAATGTTTGAACATCTTGAAGAAGGATCTGGCCTTAATGGCCATGTACTCTTATCTCCACCCGACACAGCCAGAAGAGGACTGGCCACCCCCTCAGAGCCTGGTTCCTCTCTAGGTTTCTTCCTAGGTTTCTGCCTTTCTAGGGAGTTTTTCCTAGCCACCGTGCTTCTATTTCTGCATTGCTTGATGTTTGGGGTTTTAGGCTGGGTTTCTGTATAGCACTTTGTGACATCTGCTGATATAAAAAGGGCTTTATAAATACATTTGATATGAGGCCGCATATGCTTTGTGTTTTATATAATATGACAAAATGTGTTTCTTTCTGTGTTGCAGAAAGCCAAGAAATGGAACAGCAAGGCCACAGAACATGGTGTTGAATTCTAACTTGAAATGACCTTATTCATGTTAACATATTAGTACTGGAGGTATGGAAATCTACTGAGTGAGATGTAGAAAAGTTTAGATTCTGCCAGAACATGTTATTGTTAAATCTCATGTATCCTCTGGAGAGAAGGGCCACGGTCTGGTTTCAGTGGACAGATAAGGTAGGACAGCCGTGAGTTGGGGAGGAGGGAGGAATTTGGGCCGAGGTCAGGTCACATGAAGTGAGAAAGAACAGTCACCTCTAAAGTCCTGTCTAGCAGCAGAGATGGATTGGCTGTCTAGAGGTGGTACAGTGGGGGAAAAGTACTTAGTCAGCCACCAATTGTGCAAGTTCTCCCACTTAAAAATATGAGAGAGGCCTGTAATTTTCATCATAGGTACACGTCAACTATGACAGACAAAATGAGGGAAAAAAAATCCAGAAAATCACATTGTAGGATTTTTTTATGAATTTTTGCAAATTATGGTGGAAAATAAGTATTTGGTCAATAACAAAAGTTTCTCAATACTTTGTTATATACCCTTTGTTGGCAATGACACAGGTCAAACGTTTTCTGTAAGTCTTCACAAGGTTTTCACACACTGTTGCTGGTATTTTTGGCCCATTCCTCCATGCAGATCTCCTCTAGAGCAGTGATGTTTTGGGGCTGTCGCTGGGCAACACGGACTTTCAACTCCCTCAAAGATTTTCTATGGGGTTGAGATCTGGAGACTGGCCAGGCCACTCCAGGACCTTGAAATGCGTCTTACGAAGCCACTCCTTCGTTGCCCGGGCGGTGTGTTTGGGATCATTGTCATGCTGAAAGAGCCAGCCACGTTTCATCTTCAATGCCCTTGCTGATGGAAGGAGGTTTTTCACTCAAAATCTCACGATACATGGCCCCATTCATTCTTCCCTTTACACGGATCAGTTGTCCTGGTCCCTTTGCAGAAAAACAGCCCCAAAGCATGATGTTTCCACCCCCATGCTTCACAGTAGGTATGGTGTTCTTTGGATGCAACTCAGCATTCTTTGTCCTCCAAACACGACGAGTTGAATTTTTACCAAAAAGTTATATTTTGGTTTCATCTGACCATATGAGATTCTCCCAATCCTCTTCTGGATCATCCAAATGCACTCTAGCAAACTTCAGATGGGCCTGGACATGTACTGGCTTAAGCAGGGGGACACGTCTGGCACTGCAGGATTTGAGTACCTGGCGTAGTGTGTTACTGATGGTAGGCTTTGTACTTTGGTCCCAGCTCTCTGCAGGTCATTCACTATGTCCCCCGTGTGGTTCTGGGATTTTTGCTCACCGTTCTTGTGATCATTTTGACCCCGCATGGGTGAGATCTTGCGTGGAGCCCCCAGATCGAGGGAGATTATCAGTGGGCTTGTATGTCTTCCATTTCCTAATAATTGCTCCCACAGTTGATTTCTTCAAACCAAGCTGCTTACCTATTGCAGATTCAGTCTTCCCATCCTGGTGCAGGTCTACAATTTTGTTTCTGGTGTCCTTTGACAGCTCTTTGGTCTTGGCCATAGTGGAGTTTGGAGTATGACTGTTTGAGGTTGTGGACAGGTGTCTTTTATACTGATAACAAGTTCAAACAGGTGCTATTAATACAGGTAACGAGTGGAGGACAGAGGAGCCTCTGAAAGAAGAAGTTACAGGTCTGTGAGTGCCAGAAATCTTGCTTGTTTGTAGGTGACCAAATACTTATTTTCCACCATAATTTGCAAATAAATTCATTCAAAATCTTACAATGTGATTTTCTGGATTATTTTTCCTCAATTTGTCTGTCATAGTTGACCTGTACCTATGATGAAAATTACAGGCCTCTCTCATCTTTTTAAGTGGGAGAACTTGCACAATTGGTGGCTGACTAAATACTTTTTTCCCACACTGTATATGTGTTTGTGTGTTTTTTTTACATTTTGTTTTTGTACATTTTACATTTTAGTCATTTAGCAGACACTCTTATCCAGAGCGACTTACAGTTAGTGAGTGCATACCCTTTTTCATACTGGCCCCTCGTGGGAAACGAACCCACAACCCTGGCGTTGCAAGCGCCATGCTCTACCAACTGAGCTCCACGGTCTTTTCAGCTATTTGACCCAGTGGGTGAATAAACTTGGTTTGAGTGTTTTACTCTGTCCGTCAGAACCTAACAATGGCATACGCAGAAGCTGTTGGGAGACCACCTCAAGCATGCCCCTGGTAAAGCCCAGGGTGGTGTTTACCACGATACCACGCAATCAGCAGGCTTGAAAGGTGGGATTCATCTGTTTTCATCCATTCGTTTGTTTCAGTAGTTGAATCCTATTGTTGATTTCAACATTTTTCATTTTCAACAAAAATGTCCTGGATTTGGTTGAAAACTGATACTGAAGTTACATACTATTTTGACCAAGATATGTGTTGATTTTGCACCATATTGGTCTGTCATTGGGTTCATTTATTTTGCAATATGTTCAATTCAAATCAAGCTTTATTTATACAGCACATTTCAGACATTGATGCGACACAATGCGCTTCACAGGAAATAACTATTAAAAAAAATGAAAATAAAAACTGAAATATTTACACAACAATCGCAAGGATAAAAAAACTAAAGAATAACAATAAAAATTGAAATACTAAAGAGCATCTAAGGAAACAAAAAATATGTTATTCACATGAATTATTATGATTACTAAGTGTTACACACCCCTTTGGAAATATGTATTGGCATTAATTCATTTCCAATAGGGAGGCATGGAATAATAAAAAAAATATATTTTGTCAGGCTGGATGTTTGAAATATGAGTAGGTGATTTGAGTCATGCTTCTTCAGTAGTGGAATAAAGACAATTAGCACTTGAATGTTGTAAAGAAATACTGGAGTGATGTAAGATTGTTAATAAAACAGTTCATAGACGCATGTGTTATCCTGCGTCAATGTTTATAGGCTGCAAGTACGTTGAAATGAAGTTGTTTTCAAGTCGTTGAAACAACGACCTAAAAAATACATATTTTTAACATTTACTTTCAACCAAAACCAAACGTAGATTGGACCTCGAGCATAGTCTTCTTTTCAACGTCTTTTCAACTATATTTTGCAAGGTGGGATACTGCCCAATGTCAAAACACCGTTTTAACGTGTCCAAATCAATAACCAATATGCAGAAACAGTTTGTGATAAATGGAAAACATAAACATAAAATGTACTATCGACACAAACATGTTCCACAATAGTAATCATATTGCTTGTATTTATTTAAACAACCACCTTATTAACTGCACAAGCACCAAAAACACTGTTGTTTTGACAAGTGGCAATAAATCACTAATATCGATTAGGGGGGGAAATCAGGTTGTACATGCTGTTGAAACTAACACAACAAAAAAATACACATGGAAACGGGCGATATCTTTTACTTCACTGGTTAGAGGACAACCTGCAGAAGACAGTCAGCTACATTTTGGAGTGATGCATTTAAATTTAGCGGTCCCCAAAACGCGAAGAAAACGCAACACTTATTTGTCATCACTCATATCGATATCATGTTGAAATCAATTGCGCGCGAGGGGGGAGATGAGGTTGCACGTCCTGTTAAAACTAACAGCTCAAAAACCACACGGAATCTGGGAATAATGTGTACATCACTGGTCAGAGGACAATTTGTAGAAAACAGCTAGCTACATTTAGAAGTGTTGCATTTTGATTCAAGTGGGTCGCCAACGTGGTAAGTGTAACACAACTA
This sequence comes from Coregonus clupeaformis, assembly GCF_020615455.1. Taxonomy (NCBI): domain Eukaryota; kingdom Metazoa; phylum Chordata; class Actinopteri; order Salmoniformes; family Salmonidae; genus Coregonus; species Coregonus clupeaformis. Next base: position 71,296 of record NW_025534319.1, read on the forward strand.
ATTTCAGAGCCTGTATTTTCCCCCTGATGAGGCTAATATCAATTTCACGCTGAAATCAATAGAACAGGGGGAAAACGGTTGGGGCGGCGCACAATTGGCCCAGCGTCGTCCAGGGTAGGGGAGGGAATAGCCAGCAGGGATGTAGCTCAGTTGGTAGAGCATGGCGTTTGCAACACCAGGGTTGTGGGTTCGATTCCCACGGGGGGCCAGAATGAAAAATAAAAAAATAATGTATGCACTCACTAACTGTAAGTCGCTCTGGATAAGAGCGTCTGCTAAATTATTCTCTCCAGTGTGCGTTCTCAAATGTGCCATCAGGTTGCTTGAATCACTAAAACTCGTCCCACATTGATCACAGCTATAAGGTTTCTCTCCAGTGTGCGTTCTCAAATGTGCCATCAGGCAGCTTGATGCACTAAAACTCTTCCCACATTGATCACAGCTATAAGGTTTCTCTCTAGTGTGTGTTCTCAAATGTACCATCAGGTTGCTTGATCGACTAAAACTCTTCCCACATTGATCACAGCTATAAGGTTTCTCTCCTGTGTGTATTCTCTGATGTTCCATCAGGCAGCTTGATTGAGTAAAACTCTTCCCGCATTGATCACAGCTATAAGATTTCTCTCCTGTGTGTGTTCTCTGGTGCCTAGTCAGATGGCTAGATGTAGTAAAACTTTTCCCGCATTGATTACAGCTATAAGGTTTCTCTCCTGTGTGGATTCTCTCATGTCTTTTGAGGTCTGCTGAAGAAGTGAATATCTTCCCACAGTCAGAGCAGCAGTGAGCTGTATCGCCTGTGTGAATTCTCTGGTGTACTTTTAGTGAATCTGATCTTGAGTAACTCTTCCCACAGTCAGAGCAGTGGTGAGATTTCTTCCCTGTGGGTTTCCGCTGGTGTTTCTTGAGGTGTTCTGATGTGGAGAGACTCTTCTCTGCCTCCTCAGCTTCATGATGTTGTTGAGGCTCCCCAGAGGATCCACGATAGTCACGTCTCTCTTCTGTGTGAACGACAAAGTCAGACAGATGGTTAAAGGCCCACAACAGCAGAAATACTGTTTATTTGAGGTAAAAGGTGATGCCCAGAGCGTACCCATGAAGCTGTACAACAATTGACATCTGTTAAATTATTTGACAATTGTCTTAAGACAGTCAAGTGAGCAATAATAGTAATATCTTGTCTTGTTTTCACATTAGTAGCAACATCGATGATTGTAGGCTAGAAATATTAATACGCACAAAACATATGAACAAAATCATCCACTGTGAAAGTTGATACTTGCAGGCCCTTCATATGTTGGCTATGAGCAGCACTTCGTTAAATTGATCAAATCAGTTATTGTTTTCTTGATCAAACCGTGAGCAACACCTGTCAAACTCATTTATCTCAAAACACAGGGATGTCGATTCACACGGGACTAGTAATACCAGAGGACCTTGGAGTTCGCCCAAAAAACAGTAGGTTATTCTGGCTTGAATTGTTACTCTCCTGCCATGTAAAAATGACTGCCATGGCAGATTCAGACGGGACTAAAATTGCAGATGTGGTGTTTTTGTGCTTGTGCATATAATTACATTCAGAACCGCGGACAGCGACAGTATCCAAAGCGGGAGAAAGTACATTTGTTATAAAATAATATTAGATTTATTAGTGTTGCATCATTATTTTTGTACATAATATAACCATATACAATTTATGTATCACATGTCTTAGAGCGATGGACTGTGCCATCTCCGTGGCCTCCACAAAGTCTTGTGCACCAGCTGTTCCGGACGACTGTATGATCACTCTCTCCTTAGCCGATGTGAGTATGACCTTTAACCCCTGTAAATCTAAGCCGTTGGGGGAGGGGGGCTAAATTGACATATGGAATTGTTTTAAGATGGTCGTACTATGGATTACTTAAATTACTTAGATTGAAGCAAATTTGCGTCAATTGACTCCAAGGGTTAAACAGGTTAATCTTCACAGACAGATTACCAGGACGCGTACTCAGAGCATGCACTGACCAGCTGGCAAGAGTCTTCACTGACATTTTAAAACGTCTCCCTGACCGCGTCTGTAATACCTACATGTTTCAAGCAGAGGCATTAATATGGAGTTGGTCCCCCTTTGCTGCTATAACAGCCTCCACTCTTCTAGGAAGGCTTTCCACTAGATGTTGGAACATTGCTGCGGGGACTTGCTTCCATTCAGCCACAAGAGCTTTAGTGAGGTCGGGCACTGACGTTGGGCGATTAGGCCTGGCTCGCAGTCGGCCTTCCAATTCATCCCAAAGGTGTTCGATGGGGTTGAGGTCAGGGCTCTGTGCAGGCAAGTCAAGTTCTTCCACACCGATCTCGACAAACCATTTATGTTTGGACTTTGCTTTACGCACAGGGGCATTGTCATGCTGAAACAGGAAAGGGCCTCCCAAACTGTTGCCACAAAGTTGGAAGCACAGAATCGTCTAGAATGTCACTGTATGCTGTAGCGTTAAGATTTCCCCTTCACTGGAACTAAGGGGACCGAACCATGAATAACAGCCCCAGGCCATTATTCCTCCTCCACCAAACATTACAGTTGGCACTATGCATTGGGGCAAGTAGTGTTCTCCGGGCGTCCGCTAAACCCAGATTCGTCCGTCGGATTGATCACTCCAGAGAACGCCTTTCTACCGCTCCAGAGTCCAATGGCAGCGAGCTTTACACCACTCCAGCCGACACTTGGCATTGCGCATGGTGATCTGGGGGGCTTGTGTGCGGCTGCTCGGCCATGGAAACCCATTTCATGAAGCTCCCGACTAACAGTTATTCTGCTGACGTTGCTTCCAGAGGCAGTTTGGAATGCGCTTCAGCACTCGGCGAGCCAGTTCTGTGAGCTTGTGTGGCCTACTACTTCGCGGTTCAGCCGTTGTTGCTCCTAGACATTTCCACTTCACAATAACAGCACTTACAGTTGACCGGGGCAGCTCTGGCAGGGCAGAAATTTGACGAACTGACTTGTTGGAAAGGTGGCATCCTATGACGGTGCTACGTTTAAAGTCACCGAGCGCTTCAGTAAGGCCATTCTACTGCCAACGTTTGTCTATGGAAATTGCATGGCTGTGTGCTCGATTTTATACACCTGTCAGCAACGGTTGTGGCTGAAACAGCTGAATCGACTAATTTGAAGGGGTGTCCACATACTTTTGTATATATAGTGTATTTGCAACTGCTTGACTAAAAAAATCTCAGTCTAAAAAAATCTCTGTCGACAAAAGAGCCTATCGACCAAACAATCGACCAGTCGACTAGGGTCAGCCCTAAAAAAAATGAAAATACATTTGCAGAATATTATACAATGACTTATCAACAGCTCCAACAATTTGACCCCCACAGGAAAGCCTCAATGGCAGATATAGAAAGACCCATAAACTGGATAGCCATTGATTCCTGAAGAATATAACTTTTAAATGCCTCAAATGTTTCAACTGTCTTACCCCATCAGAAACCAAAACATAAGCTCATATAACGCCACTGTTTGTAAACAAACACTGTTTAGTCTCAATTTGGTTAAAACTGTGATTTTGACCTTATGGACGGCCAGTCCTTGTATTCATAGTGTAGTGAATTCCAGGGGTAGCCCTGAGCTGGACTCAAACCTGGGTCCAGAGACTGTCAAGCCAACACCTTATAACTGTTATACCAAGATGTCTGAACTTCTTGATGAGGTCGCTAGGTTTTGGGTTAAGGTTGCTACAATAGCTTTCTCTATGAATTTGAGAGTGGTTACATTTCTCCAGCCCCCATCCCTCAGCTGTTTACAAACCAAGTCTAAGAGCAGCCATTATGTTTATGTTTAAATCCTAGGTTGTCCCTTTAAAAAAGCCACACATCAATCAATCAACCAATCTGCAGTTCAAACAATAACAAAGCTGTCATTCTGCCACTGTTTTGGTAATAAGATGATGGATGGGACTGGAGAAATGTAACTACTCTCAAAATCATAGACAGACCTATGGATGCAAGGACTGACCATCCATGGTATCAACATTATAGTTTTAACCATGTTGAGGCGATACAGTGTTGGTTTACATTTACATTGTTTCTAAACATTGGAGTAGAAAAAGCTTATTTTGGGATCTGATGGGGTAAGACAGTTGAGCTAAGCTCATGAGGCATGTGTTATATTCTTCAAGAATATAAATAATTTAAAAGTCCAAATATGGATGTAGCAACTGCAGATTTCCCCTTTAACACCACACATCAGTTCAACAACTGCAGAGTTTGTGCCTCTGTTTTTAAGACGCATCTTACTGCTAAGTTCATCATTAGAACCATTGGATGCCTTAAGGTGCCTTTGGGAAACCGGAACCAGATATCCAGTTCCCTCCTCTTCTTCCTCCTCCTTTTTCGATGCGACAGTCATCTCCCCCTCTTCTTTCACTCCAAAAACTGCATCCTCCTCTTCTTTCACTGTAACATCCTCCTCCTCTTTTACTCTGAACGCGTCTTCCTCTTCTTTCACTGTAACATCCTCTTCCTCTTTCACTCTGAACGTGTCTTCCTCTTCTTTCACTGTAACGTCTTTCTCTTCTTCTTTCACGGTAACAGCTTCACCCTCTACTTGTTTTTGTATTGTAACATCCTCCTCTTCCTCCTCCTCTTTCACTAGAGCTTCTTTCTCCGTCCAGCAGACCTCCTCTTCTTTAGCAGGAGGAGAGTAGCTTAGTGAGCTCATGGTCGGGGATGTTAGCTAGCTAGGCTAGTGCTAACTTAACCAGCCAGCTAGCTGACCAATAACAACAACACCGTAAATATGAAATTAAATGGGATAACTAACTAGACGACAGAAGTGGGTTTAAAACACAGTGGCTCATATACACGAAAGCGTCTAAAGAGCTTTATTGGTTGGGCTATTTTGTCTAGCAAGCTACCGAGGTGTCTGACTAACTGTTGCTGCTGTTGAAAGAAGCGTCCCGTCCACTAGATTATACGTCACACTAGCAGCATAGCCTTAAAGTCCCACATCGCCATCTGCTGACTGGAGTGGGTAACGAAGTTGAGTAAAATGTAGATTTTATTTTCAGACAAAAAGTTAAAGGGTAGGAAGCATGAGTTTTTACTCAGCAATGTAACAACACAGCGTGGTTAAAGACTTAGGAACTTAGTTGTAGTCACGATCTGGTTACCTATTAAGTTCAAACAGTTATGTTTTTGCGTTATTACATATTTATTAACTTATTTCCAGATATCTTCTAAACTACCCACAATGCACTATTTCTCAACGTCATATGGAGGATCTACTCTGTGCTACCGAGTTTGTATGCTAGCTCGGTAGCTAGCTCAAGCTTGCAAACGTTAGCCACACCTCATGTTTTTCATGCACTGTGTGGTTGTGTTATCTAGTGTGAACCTGTTACCACAATAGGCTCTGGTGCCTTCTTGCCGTGGGCTCAAAACCAAAGAGAAAATCAGACCTGGCAGTGACATACTAGACCCTGGCAGTAAATCTAATACTCAGGTGCTTTAAGTCATGCATGAAAGGTCTGGGGTGGTTCCGTGGTTATAAGTTACTGACCTAAAACTCACTAGTTTCTATAACTCTCGTCTTGCTAAAACTCACTAGCTTCTAGAACTCTGGTCTTCCTAAAACTCACTAGCTTCTAGAACTCTGGTCTTCCTAAAACTCACTAGCTTCTAGTACTCTCGTCTTCCTAAAACTCACTAGCTTCTAAAACTCACTAGCTTCTAGAACTCTGGTCTTCCTAAAACTCATTAGCTTCTAGAACTATCGTCTTCCTAAAACTCACTAGCTTCTAGAACTCTGGTCTTCCTAAAACTCACTAGCTTCTAGAACTCTGGTCTTCCTAAAACTCACTAGCTTCTAGAACTCTGGTCTTCCTAAAACTCACTAGCTTCTAGAACTCTGGTCTTCCTAAAACTCACTAGCTTCTAGAACTCTCGTCTTCCTAAAACTCATTAGCTTCTGGAACTCTCGTCCCCTTGGAACGAGCCCAAACAAAATTAATCTCCAATACAGAAAAACGTGCAGTCAAAATAAATTGTGATCCATGACAACGCACTGGCTAAATGCAAAACACAAATCCTTTTGACTGCCCACCCTTGAGACAATCAGCAACCAAGTTGTCCTTACCACGGACATGTCTGATTTCAAGAGGAAACTCCTGCAATATCCTCAGTAACTTTCCACCTCACTGCGGAGCTTCTCTCTTTTCAGGGTTCACTCGATAGGCATGTTGTTGGATCGGGGCCGAGTCCCCAATGTCATACTCTAGTACATTTGGGTTGGCACATCTGAGAATGAACCCTGATATTCTACAAGCAAGGCAACAATGTCAATATAATTGTACCCCAAAATGGTCAGTTGGTTGCATAAATTATGATTACTAAATGTTACATGAATTGTAAATATAAAATATCAACACCAAATGATCACCCCTTTGTTAATATGTATTGGCAATAATTCACTTAATGGTGAGGCATTGAATAATTAAAAATGTATATTTTGTCAGGCTGGATGTTTGAAATATGAGTATGTTATTTGAGTCATGCTTCTTCAGTAGTGGAATAAAGACAAGTAGCACTTGAATGTTGTAAAGAAATACTGGAGTGATGTAAGATTGTTAATAAAACTGATTATAGACCAATATATTATACTGCGTCCATGTTTATAGGCTGCAAGTACGTTGAAATTAAGTTGTTGTCAAGTCGTTGAAAAAACGACCTGAAAATACATATTTTCAACTAAAACCGAATGTAAACTCAGCAACAAAAAAAGTCCTCTCACTGTCAACTGCGTTTATTTTCAGCAAACTTAACATGTGTAAATATTTGTATGAACATAACAAGATTCAACAACTGAGACATAAACTGAACAAGTTCCACACACAAATAATGTGTCCCTGGGGGGGGGTCAAAATCAAAAGTAACAGTCAGTATCTGGTGTGGCCACCAGCTGCATTAAGTACTGCAGTGCATCTCCTCCTCATGGACTGCACCAGATTTGCCAGTTCTTGCTGTGAGATGTTACCCCACTCTTCCACCAATGCACATACAAGTTCCCGGACATTTCTGGGGGGAATTGCCCTAGCCCTCACCATCCGATCCAACAGGTCCCAGACGTGCTCAATGGGATTGAGATCCGGGTTCTTCACTGGCCATGACAGAACACTGACATTCCTGTCTTGCAGGAAATCACGCACAGAATGAGCAGTATGGCTGGTGGCATTGTCATGTCAGGATGAGCCTGCAGGAAGGGTACCACATGAGGGAGGATGCCTCCTTGCAGCATGCATAAGGCACGTTCACGCAGATGAGCAGGGACCCTGGGCATATTTCTTTTGGTGTTTTCCAGAGTCAATAGAAAGGCCTCTTTTGTGTCCTAAGTTTTCATAACTGTGACCTTAATTGCCTACCATCTGTAAGTCTTAACGACCGTTCCACAGGTGCATGTTCATTAATTATTTATGGTTCATTGAACAAGCATGGGAAACAGTGTTTAAACCCTTTACAATGAAGATCTGTGAAGTTATTTTGGATTTTTACAAATTATCTTTGAAAGACAGGGTCCTGAAAAAGGGACGTTCTTTTTTTGCTGAGTTTATATTGGACATCAGGCATAGTCTTCTTTTCAATGTCTTTTCAATGACATTTTGCTACGTGGGAAACCTCAATGTCAAAACACAGTTTTAACATGTCCAAATCAATAACCAATATGCAAAAACAGTTTGTGATATATTGAAAAACCTAAACTGTACTATCTACACAAATGTGCCACAATAATCATATTAAAACAAGCACCTTATAAACTGCACAAGCACCAACAATAAGTCACTGATATCGATTATGGGGGAGATCAGGTTGTACCTGCTGTTGAAACTAACACAACTAAAAAAACACATGGAAATGGGAGATAACTTTTACCTCACTGGTTAGAGGACAACCTGCAGAAGACAGTCAGCTACATTTTGGAGGGATGCATTTACATTTATGGGTCGCTAAACAAAGGAACGCAACACTTATTTCATCGATATCATGTTGAAATCAATTGCGCAAGAGGGGGGAGATGAGGTTGCACGTCCTGTTAAAACGAATAGCTCAAACACCACACAGAATCTGGGAATAATGTGTACATCACTGGTCAGAGGACAATTGGTAGAAAACAGCTAGCTGCATTTTGATTAACGTGTAACACAACTTTTTTAAATATTTTTTTTAACTTTTTGTTAAATCACATAAATACTCTTTCAATTCATAGCCTGGATTTTTCCCAGAGGCTAATATCCATATCACGCTGAAATAAATTGAACCGGGGGAAATGTTTAGGGTTCTACATTGTGACATTATTAATTAAAGTACTCCTACTACAATGTTAAAACATTCTACATTGTGACATTATTAATTAAAGTACTCCTTCTACAATGTTAAAACATTCTACATTGTGACATTATTTCATTGATATCATGAAACAACTCATGTATGTATTTTCTGATGTTTGATCAGAGATCTTTTATCAAAGTATCTCTTGTCACATGATCACAGCTATATCATTTATCTCCAGCTATATCATTTATCTCCTGCTAAATAGTTTATCTCCTGTGTGTGTTCTCTGGTGTACTACCAGGCCGCTTGACTGTGTAAAACTCTTCCCACAATGATCACAGCTATAAGGTTTCTCTCCTGTGTGTGTTCTCTGGTGCACTATCAGGGAGCTTGACTGAGTAAAACTCTTCCCACATTGATCACAGCTATAAGGTTTCTCTCCTGTGTGTGTTCTCTGGTGCACTATCAGGCCGCTTGACCGAGTAAAACTCTTCCCACATTGAGTACAACTATATGGTGATTTCTCTCCTGTGTGTGTTCTCTGGTGTGATTTTAAATCTATTAAATTAACAAAAGTCTTTCCGCAGTCAGAGCAGTCGTAAGGTTTCTCTCCTGTGTGTCTTCTCAGATGTACTTTAAGGTAGCTTGACTGAGTAAAACTCCTCCCACATTGAGTACAGCTATAAGATTTCTCTCCTGTGTGTCTTCTCAGATGTACTATAAGGTAGCTTGACCGAGTAAAACTCTTCCCACAATGATCACAGCTATAAGGTTTCTCTCCTGTGTGTGTTCTCTGGTGCACTATCAGGGAGCTTGACTGAGTAAAACTCTTCCCACATTGATCACAGCTATAAAGTTTCTCTCCTGTGTGTGTTCTCTGGTGCACTATCAGGCCGCTTGACCGAGTAAAACTCTTCCCACATTGAGTACAACTATATGGTGATTTCTCTCCTGTGTGTGTTCTCTGGTGTGATTTTAAATCTATAAAATTAACAAAAGTCTTTCTGCAGTCAGAGCAGTTGTAAGGTTTCTCTCCTGTGTGTGTTCTCAGATGTACTATCAGGGAGGTTGACCGAATAAAACTCCTCCCACATTGATCACAGCTATAAGGTTTCTCTCCTGTGTGTACTCGCTGGTGTATTTTAAGTTCTGATGAAGACCTGCAACGTTTCCCACAGTCAGAGCAGCAGTGAGATTTCTTCCCTGTGGGTCTCAGATGGTTTTTCTTAAGGTGTTCTGATCTGGAGAGAGACCTTTCTGCCTCGTCAGCATCATGTTGTTGAGGCTCCCCAGAGGATCCACGATAGCCACGTCTCTCTCCTGTGTGAACGACAAAGTCAGACAGATGGTTAAAGAACCACAACAGCAGAAATACACTGTTTATTTGAGATAAAAGGTGATACCCAGGACGTACCAATGAAATTGTACAACAACTGACATCTTTAATTATTTGACAATTGTCTTAAGACAGTCAAGTGAGCAACAATAGTCATCTTTTGTCTTGTTTTCAGATTAGTAGTAACATCGATGATTCTAGGCTCGAAATAAGTTATTAAAGTTGTTGAAATCCTAAGCAGAGTGCCAGAAGACTTTTACTCTCCAATATAGGACCCTTTCTGTGTTTGCCGTTTGTTGCTATGCAACACAATTCGGCTGCAGAAACTCCTCCATGCTAATGCAGAAATCGCTAGTTATGGATGTAGTACATCTGCATGGAGCAAAAATGGTGAGCAAAGATTTTAGTTTTTCACAATGTATTCTGAATATTACCACACATTATCAGAGCAAGATCGGGAGTGCTACTCAAGGAAACTCACATTAAGCTCTGTGTCGTGAAATGCTCTTTGGCTACCTTTTGCACACTAAGTGTATGCCAAATTGGCCCCATAACTTCACCTAACAATAACATACAGTACCAGTCAAAAGTTTGGACACAACTACTCATTCAAGGGTTGTTCTTTATTTTTACTATTTTCTACATTGTAGGACAATAGTGAAGACATCAAAACTATGAAATAACACACATGGAATCATGTAGTGACCAAAATAATAATAATAATAATAATAATAATAAAATAGTGTTAAACTAATCAAAATATATTTTATATTTGAGATTCTTCAAATAGCCACCCTTTGCCTTGATGACAGCTTTGCACACTCTTGGCATTCTCTCAATCAGCTTCACCTGGAATGCTTTTCCAACAGTCTTGAAGGAGTTCCCACATATGCTGAGCACTTGTTGGCTGCTTTTCCTTCACTCTGCGGTTCAACTCATCCCAAACCATCTCAATTGGGTTGAGGTCGGGGGATTGTGGAGGCCAGGTCATCTGATGCAGCACTCCATCACTTTCCTTGGTAAAATAGCCCTTACACAGCCTGGAGGTGTGTTGGGTCATTGTCCTGTTGAAAAACAAATGATAGTCCCACTAAGCCCAAACCAGATGGGATGGCGTATCACTGCAGAATGCTGTGGTAGCCATGCTGGTTAAGTGTGCCTTGAATTCTAAATAAATCACAGACAGTGTCACCATCACAGCACCCACACCTCCTCCTCCATGCTTCACGGTGGGAACTACACACGCGGAGATCATCCGTTCACCCACATCGCGTCGCACAAAGACACGGCGGTTGGAACCAAAAATCTCAATTTCCACCGGTCTAATGTCCATTGCTCGTGTTTCTTGGCCCAAGCAGATCTCTTCTTCTTATTGGTGTCCTTTAGTAGTTGTTTTTTTGCAGCAATTCAACCATGAAGGCCTGATTTACCCAGTCCCCTCTGAACAGTTGATGTTGAGATACGTCTGTGACTTGAAATCTGTGAAGTCTTTATTTGGGCTGCAATTTCTGAGGCTGGTAACTCTAATGAACTTATCCTCTGCAGCAGAGGTAGCTCTGGGTCTTCCATTCCTGTGGCGGTCCTCATGAGAGCCAGTTTCATCATAGCGCTTGATGGTTTTTGTGACTGCATTTAAAGAAACTTTCAAAGTTCTTGAAATTTTCCGGATTGACTGACCTTCATGTCTTAAAGTTATGATGGACTGTCGTTTCTCTTTGCTTATTTGAGCTGTTCTTGCCATAACATGGACTTGGTCTTTTACCAAATAGGGCTATCTTCTGTATACCAACCCTACCATGTCACAACACAACTGATTGGCTCAAACGCATTAAGAAGGAAAAAATGCCACATATTAACTTAAGAAGGCACACCTGTTAATTGAAAATGCATTCCAGGTGACTACCTCATGAAGCTAGTTGAGAGAATGCCAAGAGTGTGCAAAGCTGTCATCAAGGCAAAGGGTGGCTACTTTGAAGAATCTCAAATATAAAATACAGTGGTGTGAAAAAAGTGTTTGCCCTCTTCCTGATTTCTTATTTGTTTGCATGTTTGTCACACTTAAATGTTTAAGATCAAACGAATTTAAATATTAGTCAAAGATAACACAAGTAAAACACAAAATGCAGTTTTGAAATGAAGGTTGTTATTATTAAGGGAAAACTAAATCCAAACCCACATGGCCCTGTGGGAAAAAGGGTTTGCCCCCTACAACCTAATAACTGGTTGGGCCACCCTTAGCAGCAACAACTGCAATGCGTTTATGATAACTGTAATGAGTCTTTTACAGCGCTGTGGAGGAATTTTGGCCCACTCATCTTTGCAGAATTGTTGTAATTCAGCCACATTGGAGGGTTTTCGAGCATGAACTGCCTTCTTAAAGGTCATGCCACAGCATCTCAATAGGATTCAGGTCAGGACTTTGACTAGGCCACTCCAAAGTCTTCATTTTGTTTTTCTTCAGCCATTCAGAGGTGGACTTGCTGGTGTGTTTTGGATCATTGTCCTGCTGCAGAACCCAAGTTCGCTTCAGCTTGAGGTCACGAACACATGGATGGACAGGATTTTTTGGTAGACAGCAGAATTCACGGTTCCATTTATCACAGCAAGTCTTCCAGGTCCTGAAGCAGAAAAACAGGCCCGGACCATCACACTACCACCACCATATTTTATTGTTGGTATGATGTTATTTTTCTGAAATGCAGAGGGGTTTTTTTTTGGGGGGGTGGGGGGGAATCAGCTTAATATTGCAGATAGATTGTATCTTCTATCAATGTAATTGTCTGCATCACTTCCAATCCCCCCATGTTTATTTTTTATTTTTATATATATACTCCCCTTTATTACTTTTCAACCCCACCATCATTTCCCTACTTGGGGTAAATTAGTGAACAACAATGCCCAGGCCTCTACTTCCGGCCTATACTTACTATCTAACCCTTATGGACACAGTCAATTTTACAATAATTCTATTATATATATTATAATTTTTTTTTGTTTTTGCTCCTGAACTTCTTCTACTCTCAACCTCTCCGATCATTTTCATGATGTCCATCCGGTTTGCTTCTATATTGCCATATCTGAAATGCAGTGTTACTTTTACGCCAGATGTAATAGGACACACACCTTCCAAAAAGTTCAACTTTTGTCTGCGTCAGTCCACAGAGTATTTTCCCAAAGGTCTTGGGGGATCATCAAGATGTTCTCTGGCAAAAATGAGACGAGCCTTAATGTTATTTTTGCTCAGCAGTGGTTTTCGATTTGTTTAACACTTTTTTGGTTACTACATGACTCCATATGTGTTATTTCATAGTTTTGATGTCTTCACTATTATTCTACAATGTAGGAAATAGTAAAAAATTAAGAAAAACCCTGGAATGAGTAGGTGTGTCCAAACTTTTGACTGGTACTGTACATGTACAAATTACCTCAACTAACCTGTATCCCAGCCCATTACCTCGGTACGGTACCCCCTGTATATAGCCTCATTATAACCTGGACTAACCTGTACCCGGCACATTACCTCGTGCACTGCACCCCTGTATATAGCCTCATTATTACCTGGACTAACCTGTACCCCGGCACATTACCTCGGTACCGGTACCCCCTGTATATAGCCTCGTTATTGTTATTTTATTGTGGCCTCCACAATGGATCAGTCCACTCAGACAGGCCTCCACAATGGATCAGTCCACTCGGACAGGCCTCCACAATGGATCAGTCCACTCAGACAGGCCTCCACAATGGATCAGTCCACTCAGACAGGCCTCCACAATGGATCAGTCCACTCAGACAGGCCTCCACAATGGATCAGTCCACTGGACAGGCCTCCACAATGGATCAGTCCACTCAGACAGGCCTCCACAATGGATCAGTCCACTCAGACAGGCCTCCACAATGGATCAGTCCACTCAGACAGGCCTCCACAATGGATCAGTCCACTCAGACAGGCCTCCCACAATGGATCAGTCCACTCAGACAGGCCTCCACAATGGATCAGTCCACTCAGACAGGCCTCCACAATGGATCAGTCCACTCAGACAGGCCTCCACAATGGATCAGTCCACTCAGACAGGCCTCCACAATGGATCAGTCCACTCAGACAGGCCTCCACAATGGATCAGTCCACTCAGACAGGCCTCCACAATGGATCAGTCCACTCAGACAGGCCTCCACAATGGATCAGTCCACTCGGACAGGCCTCCACAATGGATCAGTCCACTCAGACAGGCCTCCACAATGGATCAGTCCAAAGACCCGAAACACACAGCCAGGGCAACTAAGGAGTGGCTCCGTAAGAAGCATCTCAAAGTCCTGGAGTGGCCTAGCCAGTCTCCAGACCTGAACCCAATAGAAAATCTTTGGAGGGAGCTGAAAGTCCGTATTGCTCAGCGACAGCCCCGAAACCTGAAGGATCTGGAGAAGGTCTGTATGGAGGAATGGGCCAAAATCCCTGCTGCAGTGTGTGCAAACCTGGTCAAGACCTACAGGAAACATATGATCTCTGTAATTGCAAACAAAGGTTTCTGTACCAAATATTAAGTTCTGCTTTTCTGATGTATCAAATACCTATGTCATGCAATAAAATGCAAATGAATTACTTAAAAAATCATACAATGTGATTTTCTGGATTTTTGTTTTAGATTCCGTCTCTCACAGTTGAAGTGTACCTATGATAAAAAATTACAGACCTCTACATGCTTTGTAAGTAGGAAAACCTGCAAAATCGGCAGTGTAGCAAATACTTGTTCTCCCCACTGTATATACATGTGTAAAAGACACCTAGGTCTCAATATATCTTCCCATGACTGTGTTTTTGTATTTTAATGACTATATGTTTGAGAACAAGTATTTGATACACTGCCGATTTTGCATCGGTACACTGTGTCCTTAGCCCCGGCCTGCCGAGCACTGCTTTACGCCGAGGGAATGTAGCTAGCTGGCTAACCTCGTCCCCACACTGCGTGGAAGTGTCTGGGAACGAGATTACTAGCTAGCTAGCACAAGCTAGTGTAGCCCTAGAGGAAGAGAGAGAACCAACTCACGGGAATATCTCTCCTTCCAGCAGGTGGAGTTTTTGTATGGAGGTCTGTGAGCTGGTCCAGGTTGGTCAACAAAATGAATGGCTTACGTGCTACGTGATGTTTACTTGATCGAATAGAAGTTTCGTGATGCTTAAGTTGTCCTGAGTGTACTGATAAGTAGGACACGTGACATACCGACAACTTAGAGAAAAAACACTATAGGAGATGGCTTTGCAAATTCATAACATGATGCTAGTAGCACAGCATCTCTCTCCATTGAATTGACGAGCGAACTCCAAAAATCCAAAGTGAAAAACACATTTAAGGCGGTACTTACTGGTGTTAATCAGATCTCCTATCTCCTCCTCTTCATCTTCATCTTTCAACGTGACAGTAATCTCTCCCTCCTTCTTCACTCCAAAAACGGTATCCTCCTCTCTCTCTTCCTCCTCTTCTTTCACTGTAACATCCTCCTCCTCTTTCACTCTGAACGCGTCTTTCTCTTCTTCTTTCACGGTAACAGCTTCACCCTCTACTTGTTTTTGTATTGTAACATCCTCCTCTTCCTCCTCCTCTTTCACTAGAGCTTCTTTCTCCGTCCAGCAGACCTCCTCTTCTTTAGCAGGAGGAGAGTAGCTTAGTGAGCTCATGGTCGGGGATGTTAGCTAGCCAGAGCTAGTGCTAACTTAACCAGCCAGCTAGCTGACCAATAACAACAACACCGTAAATATGAAATTAAATGGGATAACTAACTAGACGACAGAAGTGGGTTTAAAACACAGTGGCTAATATACACGAAAGCGTCTAAAGAGCTTTATTGGTTCGGCTATTTTGTCTAGCAAGCTACCGAGGTGTCTGACTAACTGTTGCTGCTGTTGAAAGAAGCGTCCCGTCCACTAGATTATACGTCACACTAGCAGCATAGCCTTAAAGTCCCACATCGCCATCTGCTGACTGGAGTGGGTAACGAAGTTGAGTAAAATGTAGATTTTATTTTCAGACAAAAAGTTAAAGGGTAGGAAGCATGAGTTTTTACTCACCAATGTAACAACACAGTGGCGTTTTAAAGACGTAATAACGTAGTTGTAGTCATAATCTGGTTACCTATAAGTACAATCATTGTTATGTTTTTTGGGGTTATTACATATTTATTAACTTATTTCCAATATCTTCTAAACTACCCACAATGCACTATTTCTCAACATCATATTGATCTAGTCTGTGCTACAGTTTGTATGCTAGCCCCTCTAACGCAAGGTTTAATTACTCTAACCTAAAAAAATACTTGTTACTCATTGATAATTGCCGTCCACTTTGTCTTTTAAATAACGATTCTAAGCTAATAGCTCTGGTTTTGGATGCCATTATAGATGAGTCCCAGTCAGGGTTGATGAGAAATAGACAAATCTCGAATAATGTCACACTGGTATTAAATATCATAGATTACTCAGATTTGGTCTCTGATGAGAGTTTTATTCTCTTTTGGGATTTTATAAAGCTTTCGATACATTTTACATTTTAGTCATTTTAGCAGACGCTCTTATCCAGATCGACTTACAGTTAGTGAGTGCATACATTTTCATACTGCCCTCCCGTGGGGAAACGAACCCCACAACCCTGGTTTGCAAGCGCCATGCTCTACCAACTGAGCTACAGGGATAAAGTAGAACATTACTATTTTTCATGCCCTTAAAACATTTGTCTTTGGAGATTTATTTTGTAAATCTATTAATACTCTATATAGAAATGATAATAGCTCTATCAAATTGAAAGCAGAAACGTACTTAATATGCCAAAGCAACTTACAGTCATGTGTGCATACATTTTTACGTATGGGTGGTCCCGGGGATCGAACCCACTACACTGGCGTTACAAAGCGCCATGCTCTACCAATTGAGCTACAGAGGACCACAAGGTTTGAATTAATGTGGGTATCAGACAAGGGTGACCAAGTTCACCTCTCTTCCTATTAGACACACAGCTTCTTACTTCTCATATTAAGAGAAGTGTTTTAAAGGGTATTTCTACTGCAGGAGATCATTATTAGTCAGTTAGCGGATGACCCCACCATCTTTCCATTGATCATCCTTGAGATGTTTCAACAACTTGAATTGGAGTCCTCCTGGGGTAAATTCAAATGATTGGACATGATTTGGAAAGGCGCACACACCTGTCTATATAAGGTCCCACAGTTGACAGTGCACGTCAGAGCAAAGACCAAACCATGAGGTCGAAGGAATTGTCTGTAGAGCTCCGAGACAGGATTGTGTCGAGGCACAGGTCTGGGGAAGGGTACCAAAACATTTCTGCAGCATTGAAGGTCCCCAAGAACACAGTGGCCTCCATCATTCTTAAATGAATACATTTGGAACCACCAATACTCTTCCTAGAGCTGGCCACATGGCCAAACTGAGCAATCGGGGAGAAGGTCCTTGGTCAGGGAACCCGATGGTCACTCTGACAGAGCTCCAGAGTTCCTCTGTGGAGATGGGAGAACCTTCCAGAACGACAACCATCTCTGCAGCACTCCACCAATCAGGCCTCTATGGTAGAGTGGCCAGAGGGAATCCACTCCTCAGTGAAAGGCACATGACAGCCCACTTGGAGTTTGCCAAAAGGCACCTAAAGGATTCTCAGACCATGAGAAACAAGATTCTATGGTCTGATGAAACCAAGATAGAACTCTTTGGCCTGAATGCCAAGCGTCATGTCCGGAGGAAACCTGGCACCATCCCTACGGTGAAGCATGGTGGTGGCAACATCATGCTGTGGAGATGTTTTACAGCGGCAGGGACTGGAAGACTAGTCAGCATCGAAGGAAAGATGATCGGAGCAAAGTACAGAGAGATCCTTGATGAAAATCTGCTTCAGAGTGCTCAGGACCTCAGACTGGGGCGAAGGTTCGCCTTCAAACAGGACAGCGATCCTAAGCACACATCCAAGACAATGCAGGAGTGTCTCTGAATGTCCTTGAGTGGCCCAGTCAGAGCCCGGACTTGAATCCGATCGAACATCTCTGGAGAGACCTGAAAATAGCTGTGCAGTGAAGCTCCCCATCCAACCCTGACAGAGCTTGAGAGGATCTGCAGAGACAAATGGGAGAAAATCCCCAAATACAGATGTGCCAAGCTTGAAGGCCATACCCAGGAAGACTCGAGGCTGTAATCACTGCCAAAGGTGCTTAAAAAAGTACTGAGTAAAGGGTCTGAATACTTATGAAATGTATTATGGTGTATTGTGTGTAGATTGATGAGGGGAAAAAACAATTTAATCCATTTTAGAATAAGGCTGTAACGTAACAAAATGTGGAAAAAGTCAAGGGGTCTGAATACTTTTCGAATGCAATGTAAATGCAACATTTAAAGTTTTGATTTCATGAGCCTGAAATAATAAAATTTTCATACGCACAACATTTTTGTTTATATCCCTGTCAGTGAGCATTTCTCCTTTGCCAAGATAATCCATCCACTTGGCAGGTGTTGCATATCAAGAAGCCGATTAAACAGTATGATCATTACACAGGTGCACCTTGTGCTGGGGACAATAAAAGGCCACTTTAAAATGTGCAGTTTTGTCACACAACACAATGCCACAGATGTCTCAAGTTTTGAAGGAGCGTGCAATTGGCATGCTGACTGCAGGAATGTCCACCAGAGCTGTTACCAGAGAATTTAATGTTCATTGCTCTACCATAAGCCGCCTCCAACATCGTTTTAGAGAATTTGGCAGTATGTCCAACCGGCCTCACAACTGCAGACCACGAATATGGCGTCATGGTTGCGGCGGTCATCATTGTGAACATAGTGCCCCATGTTGGCGGTGGGGTTATGGTATGGGCAGGCATAAGCTATGGGCAACAAACACAATTGCATTTTATCGATGGCAATTTGAACGCACAGAGATACCATGAGCTGAAAATGTCCCAGTTCTTCCATGGCCTGCATACTGCGCCAGATGACATGGGTGACATACCCATTGAGCATGTTTGGGATGCTCTGGATCAACAAGGTGTTCCAGTTCCCGCCAATATCCACCAACTCTGCACAGCCATTGAAGAGGAGTGGGACAACATTCCAAAGGCCACAACCAACAGCCTGATCAACTCTATAAGCAGGAGATGTGTCGCACAGCATGAGGCAAATGGTAGTCACGCCCCTACTTTTTATTTTTTATTTTACAGTATCTCTGACCAACAGATGCATATCTGTATTCCCAGTCATGTTAAATCCATAGATTATGACCTAATAGAATGTATTTCAATTGACTGATTTCCTCATATGAACTGTAACTCGTAAAAAACATTAATTGTTGCATGTTGCTTTTATTTTTTTGTCTTCGGTCTCTTGGCCCTTGAAGTGTCCCCTGTAGCTCAGTTGGTAGAGCATGACTCTTGGCCCCTTGAAATGTCCCCTGTAGCTCAGTTGGTAGAGCATGGCGCTTGCAACGCCAGGGGTTGTGGGTTCGTTTCCCACGGGGGCCAGTATGAAAAATGTATGCACTCACTAACTGTAAGTCTCTCTGGATAAGAGCGTTCTGCTAAATGACTCACTACTGTAAGTATCTCTGGATAAGAGCGTTCTGCTAAAATGACTCACTAACTGTAAGTCTCTCTGGATAAGAGCATCTGCTAAATGACTCACTACTGTAAGTATCTCTGGATAAGAGCGTCTGCTAAATGACTCACTACTGTAAGTATCTCTGGATAAGAGCGTCTGCTAAATGACTCACTATTGTAAGTGGCTCTGGATAAGAGCGTTCTGCTAAATGACTCACTAACTGTAAGTCTCTCTGGATAAGAGCGTCTGCTAAATGACTCACTACTGTAAGTGGCTCTGGATAAGAGCGTCTGCTAAATGACTCACTAACTGTAAGTCTCTCTGGATAAGAGCGTTCTGCTAAATGACTCACTAACTGTAAGTCTCTCTGGATAAGAGCGTCTGCTAAATTACTCACTAACTGTCAGTCTCTCTGGATAAGAGCGTCTGCTAAATGACTCACTACTGTAAGTGGCTCTGGATAAGAGTGTCTGCTAAATGACTCACTAACTGTAAGTCTCTCTGGATAAGAGCGTTCTGCTAAATGACTCACTAACTGTAAGTCTCTCTGGATAAGAGCGTCTGCTAAATGACTCACTAACTGTAAGTGGCTCTGGATAAGAGCGTCTGCTAAATGACTCACTAACTGTAAGTGGCTCTGGATAAGAGCATCGCTACATGACTCACTAACTGTAAGTCTCTCTGGATAAGAGCGTCTGCTAAATGACTCACTAACTGTAAGTGGCTCTGGATAAGAGCGTTCTGCTAAATGACTCACTAACTGTAAGTCTCTCTGGATAAGAGCGTCTGCTAAATGACTCACTAACTGTAAGGCTGATGAACAACCTGCTCCAGTGGGTGGGCTGATGAACAACCTGCTCCAGTGGGTGGGCTGATGAACAACCTGCTCCAGTGGGTGGGCAGGCTGATGAACAACCTGCTCCAGTGGGTGGGCAGGCTGATGAACAACCTGCTCCAGTGGGTGGGCTGATGAACAACCTGCTCCAGTGGGTGGGCAGGCTGATGAACAACCTGCTCCAGTGGGTGGGCTGATGAACAACCTGCTCCAGTGGGTGGGCAGGCTGATGAACAACCTGCTCCAGTTGGCAGGCTTGCGAAGCAGTCCCTTCATTTGCCCAAGGAAGTTCTCAAATGGGAATCAAGAGATGTTGTCTTGGTCACTATACTTATTGGCTTCCTCCTCTCCCTTGTAACAATTCCCCAGGTCGTTGCTGTAAATGAGAATGTGTTCTCAGTCAACTTAACTGGTAAAACAAAGGGTTAAATAAAATAAATCAATTCTTGGCAGCGGTGCACCAATCCCATGCATGTTGTATGACACTTGTTCTTTTCCATCAAGTTTGCTGCAGTGGTCAACAAACAGAACCAAGAGGCTGTGGGGCAGCTTGATCTGGAGGGACACGTTCAACAGGATGGTGATGCCAACTGCAAGAAGCATGGAGGTGTTGTACACTCGAGTTGGTACAAGCCCTTTCAATCTGACTGGCCCAGTGTACACGAGGAACTGTCTGAATTCAGTAGCTTTCAGCGCTCAACTTCCAACTTTGCTTCCTGTTGAACTCGCATACGGAACATTGGGTCTGAAGGTCATGAGTACTTTTGGAGGTCTCCTTTACCACACTGGGCGCCAATCTTGTTGCCAGACGTCCTTTTAGCCAAAGATGCAACAACTTCCTTGTCACTCCTAGTCACCAGATGTAATCCAGTGGGAACTGTGTCACCAAACCAACCGACAGCAAAGCAAGTGGTGTTTCTCCACACCGATGGCTGTCATCAGGGAGTTCATCAGGGACTGCATTGTCCAGTCTCAAGGTTGCATCTGTTTGAGGGAAAGTCATTCTGTTCTCCTAGAGTAGAGCCCTTTTTGAGTGCACTTGTCACATCCACAGCATCCACTGTGGCCCTTAACATTTTTCCCCCAATTGCCTGAGCAGGGGTGTCACAGATGAACGCTGACATCTTGAAAGGAAGCCGTGTCCCTTCAAACTCCTTCCCTTTCCGGTGGCTGTGCCTGCTCAACAAAATTATTCAAAAAACCCAGACTGTTTGGCTTCTTCTTCCCAAAGTAAAGGCCAATGAGAAACGGGAGTTTGTTTTGCTGGACATTATCCACCTATTGCTAAATTCATCCAAGGATTGGCCAGAACTGGGCAGTTGAACATTTTGTAAAGTGGGAGTGCCATCAATGTCGATTTGGATAGAAATTGACTTAAATGTCTGCAAGTCTGGGAATTCTGGGCCAGTATTCCATGCTCAATTCCAGAATGGTGATATATACCGTGGTCCTCTGTAGCTCAACTGGTAGAGCACGGCGCTTGTAACGCCAAGGTAGTGGGTTCGATCCCCGGGACCACCCATACACAAAAAAAATGATGCACGCATGACTGTAAGTCGCTTTGGATAAAAGCGTCTGCTAAATGGCATATTATTATTACTATATACCTCCAGAGGTCTGTTCTTTTCCCAGCAGGGTTCTTGGGTCTTTAGGCAGGTCTGGATGATCCTTGGAGAGAATTGTCAATCGTTTTCGAGAGTGCAATGTGAGGGAAAATGTTGTCAATAACCAACTCTGCCGATTGTGTCCTAGAGTCCTAACTATCTTCAGTGCTTGAGGGAATGTCAGAAGGGGGCTTCACACTCAGCATCTACAAACCTGTTGGTTTGTTCCTGTTGCCACAAGGGTTGTAGTTTGCCGATGGCCTGTTGGATCCATGCCATGATGACTTCACTTTGAAGAGGAAGCTCCCCCAGTGGAACAGTCTGGAATAGCAGCATCCATGCTAAGATGACTTCACTTTGAAGAGGAGTCTGAAGAGATGTAACTACTGTATGGTCCACTGAATAATTCCCATCTTATCCCCACTCTGGAACTTTATTGGTCCCACATCTTTACAAATGTATATAGTGACTAATATATGAATACAGGGATATGTAGTGACTAACATAAGAACAACCATGTTTACGATATAAAGCACTAAGGTTATACTTTCAAACATTACCAATTCCAAAGGTAACAACATAAATGTTTCTACTCAAAATAAAATATAAGTGTCAGTATCCTAACACATAAAAAATACACAACAATAATGCAGCTCTGTTTCAACCATAATATCTATTTAAGACAGTTATCTTGCAATTGTATAAGCAATACATGAACTAGTGGATTATTTCTAATATTATTTCTCATAATATAATTTATTAATGTTTACAAGGTCTAGTAATGCTTGCTCTCCATTTCGGACACTTCCCTAACAACCGACTTCTGAATCTAAGCAGAACCTGTTTCCTTCCCTAACAACCAACTTCTGAATCTAAGCAGAACCTGTTTCCCTTCCTAACAACCGACTTCTGAATCTAAACAGAACCTGTTCACTTCCCTAACAACCGACTTCTGAATCTAAGCAGAACCTGTTTACTTCCCTAACAACCGACTTCTGAATCTAAGCAGAACCTGTTTACTTCCCTAACAACTGACTTCTGAATCTAAGCAGAACCTGTTCACTTCCCTAACAACCGACTTCTGAATCTAAGCAGAACCTGTTTACTTCCCTAACAACCGACTTCTGAATCTAAGCAGAACCTGTTCACTTCCCTAACAACCGACTTCTGAATCTAAGCAGAACCTGTTTACTTCCCTAACAACCGACTTCTGAATCTAAGCAGAACCTTGTTTACTTCCTAACAACCCGACTTCTGAATCTAAGCAGAACCTATTTACTTCCCTAACAACCGACTTCTGAATCTAAGCAGAACCTGTTTACTTCCCTAACAACCGACTTCTGAATCTAAGCAGAACCTGTTTACTTCCCTAACAACCGACTTCTGAATCTAAGCAGAACCTGTTTACTTCCCTAACAACCGACTTCTGAATCTAAGCAGAACCTTGTTTAGGGGATTAAGAGACTTGTCCGTGGACACTCGTAACCGGAAAACCCTTTGTTACATACATCTACTACATAGGTTAAGACATGAGAGAGGCGTAGTCTATCTTTTTTAGGATTCCTGGTTTTCCTCAGGCGTCCCCCATATGGGACTCCCAGTTCCAACACCAAAATCCATTTAAAATGTTACCTCACCTACTTTCCTTAATTAATGCTTCATCTATGTTTGCTTATTATCCCATTTCTGACGTCATTCTAGAGTCATTATCACCACAAAAGTAATATGGAACAGGATATAAGTCTGGGAGGATGAATATCTCCAAGTCCAGGTTTCTCCAGCTGTTGCTGGTCCTTGTAGTCATGACAAGCCCCTCCTCCTCCTCCTGCCACCACCCTATAAAAAAGACATTCTGGGTTTCCGTAAGGGCAGTCAATTGGTCCTCCTTTGACGTTGCTTCCCATTAGAATTCGTGATAATGTCCTGGTTTCCCTGGTAACTGGGATCACCTCTGTCAAGTTCATGTCTCATTCGGGTTCCGTCTCTTATGGTCGTTCTCCTCACAGTCATTTGTTTCACCGTGGTTCTGATCAACTGGGTTTTCAGCAATGGCAACAAACAGCAAAAAGACTATTCCCGTTACTACCAGTGCTATGCTTATTATCATTGCCATTTTTAGTGAACATTGCTCCCCGTTTTCCAAATGTCAAGAACCAGCCAATCCCAGGCACACGTGTCCTGCCCAGCATTGTTCTGGACTTCCTGTCTCAATCCTTTGAGCTTGATCATTGCCTCAGAGAATATTCCTCCTGGGGAGGTATTATCTTGACTTCCTGTCTCAATCCTTTGAGCTTGATCATTGCCTCAGAGAATATTCCTCCTGGGGCAGTATTATCTTGACTTCCTGTCTCAATCCTTTAAGCTTGATCATTGCCTCAGAGAATATTCCTCCTGGGGGCAGTATTATTAGGGACTAAAAAGTTCAGCCCATGCTTCCGAACATAACACAGACTCCGCCTTTTTCTGCTAGGAGACAATCCAGAGCCTGTCTATTCTGCCAGGTCATCCTACTTGTTGCCTGTACTTGTTCTCCCAGCGCTGACAATGCTGATGTAACCGGTGTGAAATGGCTAGCTAGTTAACGGTGCGCACTAGTAGCGTTTCAATCGGTGATGTCACTCGCTCTGAGACCTTGATGTAGTTGTTTCCCTTGCTCTGCAAGGGCTGCGGCCTTTTGTGGAGCGACGGGTAACGGTGTTTCGAGGGTGACTGTTGTCGATGTTTACAGAGGATCCCTGGTTCAAGCCCAGGTAGGGGCGAGGAGAGGGACGGAAGCAACACAGGAAATGGAACAATTAAATACATTACAATCAACAGAGGTTCATAAATTATACTGACTCAGTGTCAGGATTTGAATCAATATTTCTTTGGATAACTCTTAATAAAAAGTCAATATAATTTATGAACCTCTGTTGGTTGTAATGTATTTAATTGTTCCATTTCACATTTTTATCAAGAGTTATCCAAAGAAATATTGATTCAAATCCTGACACTGAGTCAGTATAATTTATGAACCTCTGTTGATTGTAATG
This sequence comes from Coregonus clupeaformis, assembly GCF_020615455.1. NCBI lineage: Eukaryota > Metazoa > Chordata > Actinopteri > Salmoniformes > Salmonidae > Coregonus > Coregonus clupeaformis. Next base: position 95,984 of record NW_025534319.1, read on the forward strand.
TATTTAATTGTTCCATTCCACATTTTTATTAAGAGTTATCCAAAGAAATATTGATTCAAATCCTGATTTATTCTCACTCCTCGCTTTACATTCATTGGGAATTCCTCTAGGTTAGCACCTATCTGTACGTTGGGGTCAGCTTCATACGGGGGCGGCAGGTGCATGGTGGGTAAGAGCGTTGTAGCCAGTAACTGAAAGGTCGCTGGTTCTAATCCCCGAGCCGACTAGGTGAAAAATCTGTCGATGTGCCCTTAAGCAAGGCACTTAACCCTAATTGCTCATGTAAATCGCTCTGGATAAGAGCGTCTGGTTAAATGTAAAGATCTATTTAGTATCTTGTATATCAACATTTAAGGCCTTCCAGTCAACTATTTAAAACGTTTTGTATTAGCTTTATTAGCTGTACTTCCAATCCAGTTCTGTCCTTTTGGCCATAACGTCCTTAGTTGCCCCTGACAGACCCAGAAGAAATTCTCAATGGCCCCCCGACTGATCCTCATAAGGAACGATCAGTGGGGATGCCAGTGTCTTATTTCCGCATCCTTCCGGGATAACTATTTCCCCAGTACTTGACCCTGCTGCCTGATCCATTTTTCTTTGAGGGGTGTCTGCATTCCAAAAGCTATCTGTATCTAGGTGTCATGTTGTTTCACATTCTCCCTTGAATTCTCCCAAATGATATAACCCGATTGTTTTGTTGTAACACTCATATTTCCGCTCATAGTCTATTTGATATTTCTCTGGTGCTTCCCCTTTTCCTGGTTTCTATTCTAGCGTCTAATTGCTTACACTTCTCTCCCCATCCTGGTTGATTATAAAATGGTTCATATTTAGGATTTCCTAAAATATGCCAAACATTCTGCTGGGCAATACGGTCTTTCCCAGTCCCTTAGACAACAGAAGTAGTGATTTAAACGTAGCCCAGTCCTGGTAGCTGTGGGGATTTGGTACTACTGTTCATTATTTTAAAAAGGGAGACGAAGTGCAGATTAGACAGTTTTCTTTCATTGTAATGTAGTATATTGTGGCCATCTATACCAGTCATTGTAATGTAGTATATTGTGCCCGTCTATACCAGTCATTGTAATGTAGTATATTGGGCCCGTCTATACCAGTCATTGTAATGTAGTATATTGTGCCCGTCTATACCAGTCATTGTAATGTAGTATATTGTGGCCATCTATACCAGTCATTGTAATGTAGTATATTGTGCCCGTCTATACCAGTCATTGTAATGTAGTATATTGTCCCCGTCTATACCAGTCATTGTAATGTAGTATATTGTGCCCGCTCTATACCAGTCATTGTAATGTAGTATATTGTGCCCGTCTATACCAGTCATTGTAATGTAGTATATTGTGCCCGTCTATACCAGTCATTGTAATGTAATGTATATTGTGCCCGTCTATACCAGTCATTGTAATGTAGTATATTGTGCCCATCTATACCAGTCATTGTAATGTAGTATATTGTCCCCTGCCTATACCAGTCATTGTAATGTAGTATATTGGGCCCGCGTCTATACCAGTCATTGTAATGTAGTATATTGTGCCCGTCTATACCAGTCATTGTAATGTAGTATATTGTGCCCGTCTATACCAGTCATTGTAATGTAGTATATTGTGCCCGTCTATACCAGTCATTGTAATGTAGTATATTGTGCCTGTCTATACCAGTCATTGTAATGTAGTATATTGGGCCCGTCTATACCAGTCATTGTAATGTAGTATATTGTGCCCGTCTATACCAGTCATTGTAATGTAGTATATTGTGCCCGTCTATACCAGTCATTGTAATGTAGTATATTGTCCCCGTCTATACCAGTCATTGTAATGTAGTATATTGTCCCCTGTCTATACCAGTCATTGTAATGTAGTATATTGTGGCCGTCTATACCAGTCATTGTAATGTAGTATATTGGTCCCGTCTATACCAGTCATTGTAATGTAGTATATTGTGGCCATCTATACCAGTCATTGTAATGTAGTATATTGTCCCCGTCTATACCAGTCATTGTAATGTAGTATATTGTGCCCGTCTATACCAGTCATTGTAATGTAGTATATTGTGGCCATCTATACCAGTCATTGTAATGTAGTATATTGTCCCCGTCTATACCAGTCATTGTAATGTAGTATATTGTCCCCGTCTATACCAGTCATTGTAATGTAGTATATTGTGGCCGTCTATACCAGTCATTGTAATGTAGTATATTGTGGCCATCTATACCAGTCATTGTAATGTAGTATATTGTCCCCGCTCTATACCAGTCATTGTAATGTAGTATATTGGGCCCGCTTCTATACCAGTCATTGTAATGTAGTATATTGTGCCCGTCTATACTCAGTCATTGTAATGTAGTATATTGTGCCCGTCTATACCAGTCATTGTAATGTAAGTATATTGTGCCCGTCTATACCAGTCATTGTAATGTAGTATATTGTGCCTGTCTATACCAGTCATTGTAATGTAGTATATTGGGCCCGTCTATACCAGTCATTGTAATGTAGTATATTGTCCCCGCTCTATACCAGTCATTGTAATGTAGTATATTGTGGCCGTCTATACCAGTCATTGTAATGTAGTATATTGTGCCCGCTCTATACCAGTCATTGTAATGTAGTATATTGTCCCCATCTATACCAGTCGTTGTAATGTAGTATATTGTGGCCGTCTATACCAGTCATTGTAATGTAGTATATTGTCCCACCTATACCAGTCATTGTAATGTAGTATATTGGGCCCGTCTATACCAGTCATTGTTTAGCTCCTCCTTCCATTCCCTTCCTTCTGCTTCTGCTGGGGCTCTAACATGTAAGGGGTTTAGTGAACTTTCCCAAGGAATAACTACTTCGGCAACACTGTCCCTGGAAACGTAGTACTTGTAAGTACTACATCAAATTGTTTATCTAAGTCTTGGGCTGTTATTCTTATGTCTATGATCCACCTGTCGTTCCTTTTATTATCCTGAGGTCACAGTTACCCATGATCCACCTGTCGTTCCTTTTATTATCCTGAGGTCACAGTTACCCATGATCCACCTGTCGTTCCATTTATTATCCTGAGGTCACAGTTACCCATGATCCACCTGTCGTTCCTTGTATTATCCTGAGGTCACAGTTACCCATGATCCACCTGTCGTTCCTTTTATTATCCTGAGGTCACAGTTACCCATGATCCACCTGTCGTTCCTTTTATTATCCTGAGGTCACAGTTACCCATGATCCACCTGTCATTCCTTTTATTATCCTGAGGTCACAGTTACCCATGATCCACCTGTCATTCCTTTTAATATCCTGAGGTCACAGTTACCCATGATCCACCTGTCGTTCCTTTTATTATCCTGAGGTCACAGTTACCCATGATCCACCTGTCGTTCCTTTTATTATCCTGAGGTCACAGTTACCCATGATCCACCTGTCGTTCCTTTTTATTATCCTGAGGTCACAGTTACCCATGATCCACCTGTCGTTCCTTTTATTATCCTGAGGTCACAGTTACCATGATCCACCTGTCATTCCTTTTTATTATCCTGAGGGTCACAGTTACCCATGATCCACCTGTCATTCCTTTTATTATCCTGAGGTCACAGTTACCCATGATCCACCTGTCATTCCTTTTAATATCCTGAGGTCACAGTTACCCATGATCCACCTGTCGTTCCTTTTATTATCCTGAGGTCACAGTTACCCATGATCCACCTGTCGTTCCTTTTATTATCCTGAGGTCACAGTTACCCATGATCCACCTGTCGTTCCTTTTATTATCCTGAGGTCACAGTTACCCATGATCCACCTGTCGTTCCTTTTATTATACTGAGGTCACAGTTACCCATGATCCACCTGTCGTTCCTTCAGTCTTCCAATCCTTCGTAGAGTAACATTTTTCCGGGATATGCAGGGACAAGGGTTGGTCGTGTACATTGATGACATTCTGGTGTACTGGTCTACCCGAGCCGAGCATATAACCCCTGGTGCGTCGTGTATTGAGGGAGGCTGTTGGAGCACGACCTATATGTCAAGGCAGAGAAATGTCTGTTTTTCCAGGAGTCGGTCTCCTTTTTGGGTTATCGGTTGTCCGCGTCAGGGGTGAGAATGGAGGTGGATCGTGGTGTCCGCTGTGCGTAATTGGTCAAACCCCAACTACCGTAAAAGAGGTGCAGCAGTTTTTGGGCTTTGCGAATTACTACCGGAGGTTTATCCGGGTTTTGGACAGGTGGCAGCTCCATCACGTCCCTTCTGAAGGGGGTCGGTGTCGCCTGCAGTGGTCGGCGATGCGGACAGGGCCTTTAGGAGACTGAAGGACCTGTTTACGTCGGCTCGGTGCTGGCGCATCCGGATCCCGCATACCCTTTCAGGTCGAGGTAGACGCGTCTGAGGCTGGTACAGGGCCGTTCTCTCTCAACGGTCGGCACGCCACCTAAACTCCGCCCCTGTGCTTTTTACTCTAAGAAACTCAGCCCGGCGGGCGTAACTATGACGTTGGGGACAGGGAGCTGTTAGCTGTAGTTCAAGCCCTTAAGGTGTGGAGGCATTGGCTTGAGGGGGCTCAACACCCTTTCCTCATTTTGACTGACCATCGGAACCTGGAGTACATCCGGGCAGCGAGGAGACTGAACCCTCGCCAGGCTCGATGGAGTATGTTTCTACCAGGTTCGTATTTAAAATCACGTACATCCCTGGGTCCCAGAATGGTAAGGCAGATGCGCTGTCCCGGCGGTATGACACGGAGGAGAGGTCCGTTGAGCCCACTCCCATACTACCGGAGTCTTGCCTTGTGGCACCGGTGGTGTGGGAGGTCGATGCGATCGACCGAGCGATGCGTGCACCGACCCCAGCCCTCCACAGTGTCCTGAGGGTCGGAAGTACGTTCCCGCGAGATTCGGGATCGACTCATTTACTGGGCTCACACGTCACCTCCTCTGGACATCCGGGTATCGGCCGGACGGTGCATTGCCTTAGCACTAAATACTGGTGGCCCACTTTGGCTAGGGATGTGAGGTTTATGTCTCCTCCTGCTCGGTGTGTGCCCAGTGTAAGGCGCCCGACATCTGCCCAGGGTAAGTTACAACCCCTGCCCGTTCCACAATGACCATGGTCCCACCTCTCGGTGGATTTTGTGACAGACCTTCCCCTCTCTCAGGGGAACACCACCATCCTGAGTCGTTGTGGACCGGTTCTCTAAGGCCTGTCGTCTTCTCCCTATGTCGGGTCTTCCTACTGCCCTACAGACCGCTGAGGCCCTCTTTACCCATGTCTTCCGGCATTACGGGTACCCGAGATATAGTGTCTGATCGAGGTCCCCAGTTTACCTCTCGTGTTTGGAGAGCGTTCATGGAGCGTTTGGGGGTCTCGGTTAGCCTTACATCAGGGTACCACCCGGAGAGTAACGGGCAGGTAGAACGTGTCAACCAGGATGTGGGTAGGTTTCTGAGGTCGTATTGCCAGGACCGGCCGGAGGAGTGGGCACGGTACATTCCCTGGGCCGAGATGGCCCAGAACTCTCTCCGCCACTCCTCTACTAACCTAACCCCCTTCCCATGTGTGTTAGGTTACCAGCCGGTTCTGGCACCTTGTGGCAGAGAGCCAGATCGAGGCCCTGCGGTGGATGATTGGATGAGGCGCTCGGAAGAGACGTGGAACGCTGCCCACGTCCAGCTGCAGCGGGCCGTCCTTCGTCACAAGGCGAGCGCCGATCTCCACCGCAGTGAGGGGCCGGTGTACGCACCCGGAGATCGAGTCTGGCTCTCTACCAGAAACCTACCCCTCCGCCTGCCCTGCCGGAAGCTGGGTGGCGGTTTGTGAAGCCCCTTTAAAGTCCTGAGAAGATTGGAACGAGGTGTGTTACAGATTACATCTACCTGTTGAGTATAAGAATATTAACCCCTCGTTCCATGTGTCTCTTCTCAGGCCGGTGGTAGCTGGTCCACTCCAGGACAAGGAGATAGGGAGACTACTCGCCCCACTGGACATCGAGGGGGCTCAGGCGTACACCGTTCGGTCCATCTTGGACTCTAGACGCCGGATGGGGGTCTCCAGTATCTCGTGGAGTGGGAGGGGTACGGCCCGGAGGAGCGGTGCTGGGTGCCGCGGAGGGACATCCTGAGACCCATCTCTCCTGTCGGAGTTCCACCGGGACCATCCCGCGCGCCCTGCTCCGCATCCTCCTGGTCGTCCCGAGGCCGGGGTCGCGCACGGCTGGAGCCGCGCGTCAAGGGGGTACTGTCACAGTTTCGGCCGAGACTGCTCCTCCTCCTGGTTCGGGCAGGCTTGGCGGTCGCGTCCCCGGAGTACTAGCTGCCACCGATCTATGTTTCATGTTCGTTTGGTTTTGTCTGGATGTTGTACACCTGTGTCTTGTTAGTCCTCGTTAGTGTCCTATTTAGTTCTCATTGTGTGTGCTTGTCGTTGTGTGTGATTGAGCATATGTTTCGTGTTTGAGCTACATTTTCCCTCCAGTGTTTGGAGAGGGTTGTTTGCACATGTTTGTGCGTCATTTGTTTTGTCGCCTGTGTGCGTCTTTGTATTTTGCCTTCGGGCTTATGGTGCTTCTATTGTATATATAATATATATATTGCACTAAGCCTTTGGACTGAGCCTCTGCGTCCTGCGCTTGATTCACACCACACCCACCTTCAGCACGCCTTGACAGTTAGGGGTTGGGCATTAGGGTTAGCAGTGTGGTTAAGGGTTAGGGTTATTTAATGTTAGGGTTAGGCATTAGGGTTAGCAGTGTGGTTAAGGTTAGGGTTATTTAATGTTAGGGTTAGGCATTAGGGTTAGCAGTGTGGTTAAGGTTAGGGTTATTTCATGGTAGGGTTAGGCATTAGGGTTAGCAGTGTAAAGTAACTGAAAGTAATCAGATTACGTTACTGACTGTCAGTAATCAAAAGTTAGTTACTGATGAGAATTCTGGACTGTAGATTTAGAAAGTAACTTACCCAGGCCTCCCAAGTGGTGTAGCGGTCTAAGGCATTGTGTCGCAGTGCTTGAGGCGTCACTACAGACCCGGTACGATCCCAGGCGGTGAACACAGCCTGCCGTGACTGTGAGACCCATGAGGCGTCACTACAGACCGGGTTCGATCCCAGGCGGTGTCACAGCCTGCCGTGACTGTGAGACCCATGAGGCGTCACTACAGACCGGGTTCGATCCCAGGCGGTGTCACAGCCTGCCGTGACTGTGAGACCCATGAGGCGCGCAAAAAAAAGGATCAGGATCTCGTCACGGTATCTTTGTTGTTATTATGGCAAAGGAGGAGAAATGCTCACTAACAGGGGTGTGAACAACATTTGAGAGAAATAAGCTTTTTGTGAGTATGGAAAATGTCTGGAATCTTTTATTTCAGCTCATGAAAGATGGGACCAACACTTTACGTTGTTGCTTTTATATTTTGTTCAGTATAGTTTATTTATAGCACATTTCAGACATGAAATGCGCAATCACAGGAAAAAAATGAATAAAAACTATGAAAATAAAAACGGAAATATTTACTAGACAACAAACAGTGGATAAAAACTAAAGAATATCAATAAAAGCTGAAAGACTAAAGAGCATCTAAGGAAATAACATTGGTTAAAACAGTAAGAATATGATGTAATATCCAGCCCAAAATATAAGCTGGTTTTACTACACTGTTTATAAACAATATAATTGTACAACAACAAAAATCTGTTAATCACATAAATTATTATGATTACTAACTGTTACATAAAATGGAAATATTATGAAATATCAAAACCGAATGTACACCCCTTTGTTCATATGTATTGGCAATAATTCATTTCCAATAGGGAGGCATGGAATAATTAAAATTTTATATTTTGTCAGGCTGGATGTTTGAAATATGATGAGGTGATTTGAGTCGTGCTTCTTCAGCAGTGGAATAAAGACAAATTAGCACTTGAATGTTGTAAAGAAATACTGGAGTGATGTAAGATTGTTAATAAAACAGTTCATAGACGCATGCGTTATCCTGCGTCCATGTTTATAGGCTGCAAGTACGTTGAAATGAAGTTGTTTCAAGTCGTTGAAACAACGACCTAAAAAATACATATTTTTAACTTTAACTTTCAACAAAACCAAAACGTAGATTGGACCTTGAGCATAGTCTTCTTTTCAACGTCTTTTCGACTATATTTTGCAAGGTGGGATACTGCCCAATGTCAAAACACAGTTTTAACGTGTCCAAATCAATAACCAATATGCAGAAACAGTTTGTGATAAATGGAAAACCTAAACATAAAATGTACTATCGACACAAACATGTTCCACAGATAGTAATCATAATACTTGAATTTATTTAAACAACCACCTTATTAACTGTACAACACCAAAAAACACAGTTGTTTGACAAGTGGCAATAAATCACTGATATCGATTAGGGGGAGATGAGGTTGCACGTCCTGTTAAAACTAACAGCTCAAAAACCACACGGAATCTGGGAATAATGTGTACATCACTGGTCAGAGGACAATTTGTAGAAAACAGCTAGCTACATTTAGAAGTGTTGCATTTTGATTCAAGTGGGTCGCCAACGTGGTAAGTGTAACACAACTCATTTCAGAGCCTGGATTTTCCCCTGATGAGGCTAATATCCATATCACGCTGAAATCAATAGAACAGGGGGAAAACGGTTGGGGCGGCGCACAATTGGCCCCAGCGTCGTCCAGGGTGAGGGAGGGAAATGACCAGCAGGGATGTAGCTCAGTTGGTAGAGCATGGCGTTTGGCAACGCCAGGGTTGTGGGTTCGATTCCACGGGGGGCCAGTATGAAAAAGAAAAAATAATGTATGCACTTACTAACTGTAAGTTGCTCTGGATAAGAGCGTCTGCTAAATGACAAAAAATTTAAAATGTAAATGGTTCTACATTGTGAAATTCATTAAAATACTCATACAACAATGTTGAAACATTGTGACATTATTTAATTGATATCATGAAACAACTCCATGTATGTACTTTCTGATGTTTAATCAGAGTTATTTTACCAGTGTATCTCTTCCCACATTGATCACAGCTATAAGGTTTCTCTCCAGTGTGTGTTCTCAAATGTACCTTCAGGTTGCTTGAATCACTAAAACTCTTCCCACATTGATCACAGCTATAAGTTTCTCTCCTCTGTGTGTTCTCTGGTGTATAGTCAGATGGCTAGATGAAGTAAAACTCTTCCCGCATTGATCACAGCGATAAGGTTTCTCTCCTGTGTGCATTCTCGAAATGTACCATCAGCTTGTTTGATCGACTAAAACTCTTCCCACATTGATCACAGCTATAAGGTTTCTCTCCAGTGTGTATTCTCTGGTGGATAGTCAGACTGGAAAATGTAGTAAAACTCTTCCCACATTGATCACAGCTATAAGGTTTCTCTCCAGTGTGCTTTCTCAAATGTACCATCAGGCTGTGATTGACTAAAACTATTCCCACATTGATCACAGCTATAAGGCTTCTCTCCTGTGTGTGTTCTCTGGTGTGATTCTAAATATTGGGACGGAAACAAAACCCCTTCCCACAGTCAGAGCAGTGGTGTGGTTTTCTCTTCTGTGTGTTCTGAAATGTACCTTCATGTTGCTTGAATCACTAAAACTCTTCCCACATTGATCACAGCTATAAGGTTTCTCTCCAGTGTGCCTTCTCAAATGTACCATAAGGTTGCTTGATCGACTAAAACTCTTCCCTACATTGATCACAGCTATAAGATTTCTCTCCTGTGTGTGTTCTCTGGTGTGATTCTAAATATTGGGACAAAACAAAACTCTTCCCACAGTCGTGTGGTCTCTCTCCTGTGTGTGTTCTCTGGTGTATAGTCAGATGGCTAGCTGTAGTAAAACTCTTCCCGCATTGATCACAGCTATAAGGTTTCTCTCCTGTGTGTGTTCTCTGGTGTATAGTCAGATGGCTAGATGTAACAAAACGCTTAACGCATTGATCACAGCTATAAGGTTTTCTCTCCTGTGTGTGTTCTCTGGTGTATAGTCAGATGGCTAGATGTAACAAACGCTTCCCCGCATTGATCACAGCTAAAATGTTTCTCTCCTGTGTGTGTTCTCTGGGTGTATAGTCAGATGGCTAGATGTAACAAAACGCTTCCAGCATTGACGTCACAGCTATAAGGTTTCTCTCCTGTGTGTTTTCTCTGGTGTATAGTTAGATGGCTAGATGTAGTAAAACTCTCCCCACATTGATCACAGCTATAGATTTCTCTCCTGTGTGTTCTCAAATTGTACCTTCAGGCAGCTTGAGTGAGTGAAACTCTTCCCACATTGATTAGAGCTATACGGTTTCTCTCCTGTATGGATTCTCATATGTCTTTTAAGGTCTGCTGAAGAGTTGAATATATTCCCACAGTCAGAGCAGCAGTGAGATTTCTTCCCTGTGGGTTTTCCGCTGGTGTTTCTTGAGGTGTTCTGATCTGGAGGGACTCTTCTCTGACTCTCAGCTTCATGATGTTGTTGAGGCTCCCCAGAGGATCCAGCCGATAGTCACGTCTCTCTTCTGTGTAGACGACAAAGTCAGACAGATGGTTAAGGGCCACAACAGCAGAAATACTGTTTATTTGAGGTAAAAGGTGATGCCCAGAGCGTACCCATGAAGCTGTACAACAATTGACATATGTTAAATTATTTGACAATTGTCTTAAGACAGTCAAGTGAGCAATAATAGTAATATCTTGTCTTGTTTTCACATTAGTAGTAACATATCGATGATTGTAGGGCTAGAAATATTAATACACACAAAACATATGAACAAAATCATCCACTGTGAAAGTTGATACTTGCAGGCCCTTCATATGTAAGCTGATGAGCAGCACTTCGTTTCTTGATCAAACCGGTGAGCAACACCTGTCAAACTCATTTCTCTCAAAACACAGGGATGTCGATTCACACGGGACTAGTATTACCAGAGGACTTGGAGTTCGCCAAAAAACAGTAGGTTATTCTGGCTTGAATTGTTCCTCTCCTGCCATGTAAAAATGACTGACATGGCAGATTCAGACAGGACTAAAATTACAGATGTGGTGTTTTGTGCTTGTGCATATAATTACATTCAGAGCCGCGGACAGCGACAGTATCCAAAGCGGGAGAAAGTACATTTGTGAGGTCGGGGCACTGACGTTGGGGGATTAGGCCTGGCTAAGTCGGCCTTCCAATTCATCCCAAAGGTGTTCGATGGGGTTGAGGTCGGGGCTCTGTGCAGGCAAGTCAAGTTCTTCCACACCCGATCTCGACAAACCATTTCTGTTTGGTTTTTGCTTTACGCACAGGGGCATTGTCATGCTGAAACAGGAAAGGGCCTTCCCCAAACTGTTGCCCAAAGTTGGAAGCACAGAATCAGTCTAGAATGTCACTGTATGCTGTAGCGTTAAGATTTCCCTTCACTGGAACTAAGGGGACCGAGCCATGAATAACAGCCCCAGGCCATTATTCCTCCTCACCAAACATTACAGTTGGCACTATGCATTGGGGCAAGTAGTGTTCTCCGAGGCGTCCGCTAAACCCAGATTCGTCCGTCGGATTGATCACTCCAGAGAACGCCTTTCTACTGCTCCAGAGTCCAATGGCAGCGAGCTTTACGCCACTCCAGCCGACACTTGGCATTAAGCATGGTGATCTGGGGGCTTGTGTGCGGCTGCTCGCCATGAAACCCATTTCATGAAGCTCCCCGACTAACAGTTATTCTGCTAACGTTGCTTCCAGAGGCAGTTTGGAATGAGCTTCAGCACTCAGCGGGCCCGTTCTGTGAGCTTGTGTGGCCTACCACTTCGCGGTTCAGCCGTTGTTGCTCCTAGACGTTTTCACTTCACAATAACAGCACTTACAGTTGACCGGGGCAGCTCTAGCAGGGCAGAAATTTGATCGAACTGACTTGTTGGAAAGGTGGCATCCTATGACGGTGCTACGTTTAAAGTCACTGAGCGCTTCAGTAAGGCCATTCTACTGCCAATGTTTGTCTATGGAAATTGCATGGCTGTGTGCTCGATTTTATACACCTGTCAGAAACGGTTGTGGCTGAAACAGCTGAATCGACTAATTTGAAGGGGTGTCCACACACTTTTGTATATATAGTGTATTTGCGACTGCTCAACTAAAATCTCTGTCGACAAAAGAGCCTATCGACCAAACAATCGACCAGTCGACTAGGGTCAGCCCTAAAAAAAATGAAAATACATTTGCAGAATATTATACAATGATTTATCAACAGCTCCAACAATTTGACCCCCACAGGAATGCCTCACTGGCAGATATAGAAAAGACCCATAAACTGGATAGCCATTGATTCCTGAAGAATATAACTTTTAAATGCCTCAAATGTTTCAACTGTCTTACCCCATCAGAAACCAAAACATAAGCTCATATAACGCCACTGTTTGTAAACAAACACTGTATAGCCTCAATCTGGTTAAAACTGTGATTTTGACCTTATGGACAAGCCAGTCCTTGTATTCATAGTGTAGTGAATCCCAGGGGTATCCCTGAGCTGGACTCAAAACTGGGTCCAGAGACTGTCAAGCCAACACCTTATAACTGTTATACCAAGATGTCTGAACTTCTTGATGAGGTCGCTAGGTTTTGGGTTAAGGTTGCTACTTTATTTTTATTTATTTATTTTCACCTTTATTTAACCAGGTAAACCAGTTGAGAACAGGTTCTCATTTACAACTACGACCTGGCCAAGATAAAGCAAAGCAAGTGCAATAAAAACAACACAGAGTTACATATGGGGTAAAAAAACATAAAGTCAAAAATACAACAGAAAATATATATACAGTGTGTGCAAATGTAGCAAGTTATGGAGGTAAGGCAATAAATAGGCCATAGTGCAGAATAATTACAATAGTATTAACACTGGAATGCTAGATGTGCAGAGATTATGTGCAAATAGAGATACTGGGGTGCAAAGAGCAAAATAAATAACAATATAGGGATGAGGTAGTTGGGTGGGCTAATTTCAGATGGGCTGTGTACAGGTGCAGTGATCGGTAAGGTGCTCTGACAACTGATGCATTAAAGTTATTGAGGGAGATAAGAGTCTCCAGCTTCAGAGATTTTTGCAATTCGTTCCAGTCATTGGCAGCAGAGAACTGGAAGGAATGGCGGCCAAAGGAGGTGTTGGCTTTGGGAATGACCAGTGAGATATACCTGCTGGAGCGCAGACTACGGGTGGGTGCTGCTATGGTGACCAATGAGCTAAGATAAGGCGGGGATTTGCCTAGCAGTGATTTATAGATGGCCTGGAGCCAGTGGGTTTGACGACGAACATGTAGTGAGGACCAGCCAACAAGAGCGTACAGGTCACAGTGGTGGGTAGTATATGGGGCTTTGTAGACAAAACGGATGGCACTGTGATAGACTACATCCGATTTGCTGAGTAGAGTGTTGGAGGCTATTTTGTAAATGACATCGCGAAGTCAAGGATCGGTAGGATACATTTACATTTACATTTTAGTCATTTAGCAGACGCTCTTATCCAGAGCGACTTACAGTTAGTGATTACATATATATATTATATATATATATATATAATATATATATTATATATATATATATATATATATATATATATATATATATTTTTTTTTATATATATATATTTTTTTATTGTGGCCCCGTGAGAATCAAACCCACAACCCTGGCGTTGCAAACGCCATGCTCTATCAACTGAGCTACATCCCTGCCGGCCATTCCTCCCTACCCTGGACGACGCTTGGCCAATTGTGCGCCGCCCATGAGTCTCCCGGTCGCGGCCGGCTGCGACAGAGCCTGGATTCGAACCAGGATCTCTGGTAGCACAGTTAGCACTGCGATGCAGTGCCTTAGACCACTGCGCCACTCAGGAGCTCCGTTTACGAGGGCATGTTTGGCAGCATGAGTGAAGGAGGCTTTGTTGCAAAATAGGAAGCCGATTCTAGATTTAACTTTGGATTGGAGATTCTTTATGTGAGTCTGGAAGTTGAGTTTACAGTCTAACCAGACACCTAGGTATTTGTAGTTGTCCACATACTCTAGGTCAGACCCGTCGAGAGTGGTGATTCCAGTCGGGTGGGCGGGTGCCAGCAGCGTTCGATTGAAAAAGCATGCATTTAGTTTTACTAGTGTTTAAGAGCAGTTGGAGGCTACTGAAGGATTGTTGTATGGCATTGAAGCTCGTTTGGAGGTTTGTTAACACAGTGTCCAATGAAGGGCCAGATGTATACAAAATGGTACAATAGCTTTCTCTATGAATTTGAGAGTGGTTACATTTCTCCAGCCCCCATCCCTCAGCTGTTTACCAAACCAAGTCTAAGGGGCAGCCATTTTGTTGCTGTTTAAATCCTAGGTTGTCTTTTTAAAAAGCCACATCAATCAATCAACCAATCTGCAGTTCAAACAATTACAAAGCTGTCATTCTGCCACTGTTTTGGTAATAAGATGATGGATGGGACTGGAGAAATGTAACTACACTCAAAATCATAGACAGACCTATGGATGCAAGGACTGACCATCCATGATATCAACATTATAGTTTTAACCATGTTGAGGCTATACAGTGTTGGTTTACATTTACATTGTTTCTAAACATTGGAGTAAAAAAAAGCTTATGTTGGGATCTGATGGGGTAAGACAGTTGAACTAAGCTCATGAGGCATGTGTTATATTCTTCAAGAATCAATGGATATATATAAATAATTTAAAAGTCCAAATATGGATGTAGCAACTGCAGATTCCCCTTTAACACCACACATCAGTTCAACAACTGCAGAGTTTGTGCCTCTGTTTTTAAGACAGTACTTACTAGTGTTAATCAGGGCCCGGTTTCTCAAAACCATCTTACGGCTAAGGCTAAGTTCATCATTAGAATCATTGGATGCCTTAAGATGCCTTTGGGAAACCGGAACCAGATATCCAGTTTCCTCCTCTTCTTCCTCCTCCTTTTCCGATGTGACAGTCATCTCCCCCTCCTCCTCTTTCACTCCAAAAACGGGAGCCTCCTCTTCTTTCACTGTAACATCCTCCTCCTCTTTCACTCTGAACGCGTCTTCCTCTTCTTTCACTGTAACATCCTCCTCCTCTTTCACTCTGAACCAGTGGTGTAGTGGTCCCTGGAGAAGTGGGTATACTCTCAGTATTCACCTTTTTTTTTTTTAAGTAGTCCAGAAAAAAGCCCTGTTTTAGAAACAGTGACATGTAAGACTATGATTTAGTTTACCCAAAAATATGTAATTTCTACTTGCACACTATTATAAAATGATCATGACTTGATTAGGAGCAGTTTGTAGTTACTACTGGTCACAAGAGCAGCCTGGATGAATGTAAAATGTATTTATCATGAGGCAAACAGGAAATGGTGTTTCGATTATTTTTTGCACATTTATTTAAATAAAATACTTCAAATCTGAAGGTGACAATGCATCCTTGTTCATATTGCTATATGCTTTGTTTTGAACATGTTCATTTCCGGTAAATCATTCAACAAAATATGTTACAACAATATTTAGTTAACAATTAACAAAAATATATGCATTAACAACACATCAACAGTGATATACTCTCTCAACCCAGCACTGGGTTTCTGACCTTTGCTCATACTACAGTATATTCCAGACAAATTTGCTTTCTGCAGGAGCTTTCACACTGCACTGTCTAGAACGCACCGAAGAGGCAGCACGATGGCTCTTCAACCAGGTCCTTGTATATTTTCTAGGATCAAACTTGGAAGTTGGTGGGCCGTTGATATTAATCATCATCAAGTTTGATATGTTTGAGATCAGAAGGACAGCCCTCTTGTCTGAGCTTATATTGTTCATAAGGCTAAAATTCCTCTCACACTCTGCTGTACCGACAGGGAATGTTTTCATACAGTTCATAAGTGGTTTTAGGTCCTTGGGCTCACTACTGGGCTCTTCCAGTAGGTCCCGCATCCCATTCAGTGCTTGGTCTGTGCACAAGTTAAATCGCTTGCACAGTCGCTAACTTGTTCTTCACCATGGCGGATGCTGGGCTTTGATGGCCACTTACTCTGATCAAGGATGCTGAGGTCCATGATGGTCTCATCTTCAAAAGACAAAGCGTTTCTCCAGATTGTTCACAAGGCTTTGTAAGAACTGGCCTGGATTGATAGACTTCAGCTTTGCATTTGTTTTTCAGGGCTATAGACCGATACTCCCCAGTCTGTTTTGCTTCTAAAGCCTCACTATATTTCTCACCTGGACTCTCTTTGAATGACTGGATCACTCTGATTGAGCGTTTCAGCAGATGCTCTGCTCTGAGGAGCGTTATAGAACGAGACTGAAGCTCCTGTGACAGGAGACTTAGTTCATGGAGAGTGTCGTACATGAGGCCAAGGTCACAAATGAATTCTGGACTTTGAACACGGTCTAACAAACCTCTGTACATCTGCCTCTCTTTGGTGGACCTCATCTCATCACTGCAAGCATTTTTAAAGTGCTGCACAAGAGCTCCCAGGGATGTCCAAACAGCACGAACAGTCCGAAAGCTACTGGCCACCCAGCGTACATCCAAGATTCTGCCAATGCGAAGAAGTTGTGAGCCTACTTCAGCTGCTGCATTAACAAGTTCACGTTCATTTTTGTTTGACACACTATACAGAGAGTATAGCTTCTGGATAAAAGTTTTAAAGTGATTGACAGAGTTTACCTCATCAACTGCATCTGACACAGCAAGTTCAAGTCTATGGTTCATGCAGTGCCATACAAAAGCTTTGGGAATCTCAAAGTCAGTCTGGTTGCTACTCTGACTTCTTTCCTAGCATGACACTGGCTCCATCAGATACAAATGTTACCCAGTTTTCATGAAGCCACTCTTCTGTAAAGCCAGCATTAGTTAAACAGGTGAGTAACGCCTGTAATATGCCATCTGCTCTCTGATTTTCCAGTTCAACAAGTTCCAGGAATATGAACTCAGGGCTTTCTTCTTGAATTGATGCTTTAATAGAAACTGTCATGACAGCTTTGTGACTTAAAGAAGATGCCTCGTCAATTAGGACAGCTAACTTACTGGATGATGCTATAATGCTACTGATGATTTTGCTCTGCATCTCACTAGCAACATGTTGTATTATTTGTGTTGCACTGTAACGTGAATGAAGTATTGAGCCCATTTTTACACCATTCAGTTCCTGCAGCTCAATGAGGCTCTCATGGTCAGAAAAGGGTCGGTTCTTTTTGGCCAGATGGTAGGCTGTTCGAAACACAGCTTCAGTTTCCTTCATGTAGGACTCAGTCATAGTCTCCACTGCATTCTCAATGGCAGCTTCTTTCTGTTGCTCTGCCACCTTCACAGCCTGAGTGTGGGCCTTGGACAACGCATGTTTCCTCACCTTATTTCTCAAGATTGACAAACTTGTTGTTCTACTTCCCTGGCCAGACACTTGAATTTCAAAGTTCATCCATTCTCTTGAGAGCGATACACCTTGTCCTTGCTCCTTGTCGATCCCAATGGAGTTCACACTGCTACAGACCAGACATCCTGCGAAGCATAAACAAACAATGTAACTACTCCTGTATCCACAGCTGTACGTGTGCATGGTCCTTTACACACACACACACACACACAAAGTTATCTGTGCCCACTGTTTCAGAAGTTACCCAAACTAGCAATCTACCTAAACTTACCCAATTTTTTGTTTTTGGATCCCAACCAGGGGTTCTTGGATTTGAAGTCTTCTGTTTGTTTAGCACTCCACAGGTCTGGCCAGTCATTATTGATGTCTACAGACAACAACAAAACTAATTATGCATCTCCTGTCTCTCTCTCTCTCACACACTTACACACACACACACACACACACACACACACTACTGTGATCACAATAGTCATCAGCAAGACATGGGTCCCCCCTCTTTACATTAACAATCTGCATAACCAAGTGGAAATATTTTCAGCAAGTGAAGCTGAAGCATACAGGAGATTAGTGAGTGAAATACTTGGGAGAGTTTATTTAACAAAAAAACAACAAATTTAACACAAAATGTTATATAACAGTAGCATTGTAAAAAACAAACATGGATACAGACAAAATAAATAGAAGGGCAATAAAATAAATAACATCACACAGAAATTCAAAATGAGGCTTAATCTGTCAAAATCACCTTTTTGTTACAGTGTGAGGCTTCACTTTTCAATAAACTGGAGATGCAATTTACTGCCTGTGTGTTCTGACCTGGTGGTGGTAGACTGGATCCTTCTCTATGCTCACACTGACTTGCCTGGCTAGCTCCCGGTTGAGAGCTGCCAGGGCTGCTGGTTTTAGGGGTGGGGTCTGCCTGGGCCTGATCTGGGCCTGATTTGTGCCTCTTTACAAAAAAAGTCTGCAACATCTCCCTTCCTTTTCATGGTTACCTGTCCTATACAAAATAAGACAGCCTGATTAGACCTCAATATTGTTTTAGGCTGAATCTTAAACTATTTGTCCCCATTCTTGTGTTTTAACTTACTTAAAAATCAACTTTACCAGCTTAGCTACTATGCAATTAAACTAGATCATATAGGTTAGTTAGGGCTAAGTAACTTGGCTAATGTTATAATTTAGGGCTTAGTAACTTGGCTAACGTTATAATTTAGACCTTTACAATAATAAACAAGCTTCATAAACATTGAGATAATCAGTTTCATCAGTCTGGTATGAAATTCTTATGAACTGGGTTGATTAAACACTTACTGAAAACCAACAATGCCCCGGTTTCACATTATCCCAATCTACGTAGCTAGCTTCATAACGTTAGCCGACTCGCACTAACTATTGGCGGCAACATCTCTTCTCCTCTAAATGTGCAGTCACTGGCAATTTGCCAGTAGTTTAAAATAATGATTCATTTGGAAACCACCTTAAAACTTACCTCAGAATGATGTCTTCCATCAACTGGGGTGGCACACCGCCGCTTGTGTCCTTTCTTCATCCGTTGTTTGGTCTGCTGCCGTTATCGTAGTCAAGTGGCACCGGCACCTGAGTTTTTTTTTTTTTCACTGGCACCTGAGGTATTAGCGATATTTTCCTCGGCATGACCCGCCCTACTCTGCCTCTGATTGGCTCATCAGTCCTCATGCCTAAAGTTAACCAATCTAATCAGTGAAAGCAGCGAGTACCAGCCAATTAGAGGCAGAGGAGGGTGGGTCATGGCTTCACTATCCCCGAGGAAGAAAATAGGCAATCTGACTCACAGATATTACTGAATGATGCGCATCAGGGGGGATTTAGAAGTGGGTATACGCAATGCTGACTGAAAAATAAGTAGGTATACGCCGTATACCAGCGTATACCCTGGACTACACCTCTGCTCTGAACGCGTCTTCCTCTTCTTTCACTGTAACATCCTCTTCCTCTTTCATTCTGAACGCGTCTTCCTCTTCTTTCACTGTAACATCCTCCTCCTCTTTCACTCTGAACGCGTCTTCCTCTTCTTTCACTGTAACATCCTCCTCCTCTTTCACTCTGAACGCGTCTTCCTCTTCTTTCACTGTAACATCCTCCTCCTCTTTCACTCTGAACGCGTCTTCCTCTTCTTTCACTGTAACATCCTCCTCCTCTTTCACTCTGAACGCGTCTTCCTCTTCTTTCACTGTAACATCCTCCTCCTCTTTCACTCTGAACGCGTCTTCCTCTTCTTTCACTGTAACATCCTCCTCCTCTTTCACTCTGAACGCGTCTTCCTCTTCTTTCACTGTAACGTCTTTCTCTTCTTCTTTCACGGTAACAGCTTCACCCTCTACTTGTTTTTGTATTGTAACATCCTCCTCTTCCTCCTCCTCTTTCACTAGAGCTTCTTTCTCTGCCCAGCAGACCTCCTCTTCTTTAGCAGGAGGAGAGTAGCTTAGTGACCTCATGGTCGGGGATGTTAGCTAGCTAGGCTAGTGCTAACTTAACCAGCCAGCTAGCTGACCAATAACAACAACACCGTAAATATGAAATTAAATGGGATAACTAACTAGACGACAGAAGTGGGTTTAAAACACAGTGGCTAATATACACGAAAGCGTCTAAAGAGCTTTATTGGTTGGGCTATTTTGCCCAGCAAGCTACCGAGGTGTCTGACTAACTGTTGCTGCTGTTGAAAGAAGCGTCCCGTCCACTAGATTATACGTCACACTAGCAGCATAGCCTTAAAGTCCCACATCGCCATCTGCTGACTGGAGTGGGTAACGAAGTTGAGTAAAATGTAGATTTTATTTTCAGACAAAAAGTTAAAGCGTAGGAAGCATGAGTTTTTTTTACCTACCAATGTAACAACACAGTGTGGTTAAAGACTTAGTAAATTAGTTGTAGTCACGATCTGGTTACCTATAAGAACAAACAGTTACGTTTTTGCGTTATTACGTATTTCTATCTTCTAAACTACCCATAGTGCACTATTTCTCAACGTCATATGGGGGATCTACTCTGTGCTACCGAGTTCATATGCTAGCTCAAATTGACTAATCTCAGCCACACCTCATGCTCTTCTCAGACTGTGTGGCCAAAGACTTTTATAACTAACCCAAGATAGACCAGAGCCTGTCGTTTCCAATTGGAGCAAATTAATCATAGTGGGCAGAACAAGCAAGGAGGTGGGCAGAGCCAAGCAGGAGCAAGAGAGCTCCTATTGGCGCGTTCTAGAATCTATTTGCATATTTCCTTTAGGGAACGCCTACTTTGTGAAGATTGCCCCATGTGCAATAACTCAATTCGCCCTTGCACTCCTTCTAAACAACGCAATTTTTTACAACTTTGGCAAAGGGTAAAGTCTACAAAACGTAGTCCACTCTGTTTGTTACAGATTCTAGTGATGGAAACAGAAAACTGTATTGAGATAAAATGTTTCATTAGATAAAAATAAAAAAATAGCAGAATATCGGCCAAAATCCATCTCGCTCCATCTTCTCCCACTGCCGGCCACTGGGCTTCCTCTCAACACCATATTTGGTATTGAGTTGAAACGCCAACCGGATGTTTCACATTTATACATCAGGTGAAATATCTGGCCCATTGCTCTATCTGTGGTGTGGTTGTGTTATTAGGTGGTGGGCAGAAGCTGAAAAGAGTGAAGTTAATCGATCCCAGTCGAGAGAGGACCTGATTTTTTTGTATATGACAGTAAAATATTGTTATGATGACTATAACATTTGTTGGCACCTTCAATTCTTGCACATTTTCGCATAAAAAGTATATTTCAACACTCTGTCTGCTCAGGCAACATTGATGAACTCCTAAACTAAGAACCAATCAGAGGTCCGGTACATAACCCTCGTGATCAAGGCAGCCAATGGCCTGCTTCTATCTACGATTTAACTACAGCCTCTTGTGAAAACTGCTGTCTGATGAAGAGAAACAGATATATCTAGCTCCCGAAGACTGAAATAAGATAAATATAATGTTTCCAGTGCACTTGAAATATTCAGCATGCAATAAGAATTATCTTGATAGTATGAAGAGGTACAGTGGAAAATAAGTATTTGGTCAATAACAAAAGTTTCTCAATACTTTGTTATATACCCTTTGTTGGCAATGACACAGGTCAAACGTTTTCTGTAAGTCTTCACAAGGTTTTCACACACTGTTGCTGGTATTTTGGCCCATTCCTCCATGCAGATCTCCTCTAGAGCAGTGATGTTTTGGGGCTGTCGCTGGGCAACACAGACTTTCAACTCCCTCCAAAGATTTTCTATGGGGTTGAGATCTGGAGACTGGCTAGGCCACTCCATGACCTTGAAATGCTTCTTACGAAGCTACTCCTTCGTTGCCCGGGCGGTGTGTTTGGGATCATTGTCATGCTGAAAGACACAGCCACGTTTCATCTTCAACGCCCTTGCTGATGGAAGGAGGTTTTCACTGAAAATCTCACGCTACATTCATTCTTTCCTTTACACGGATCAGTCGTCCTGGTCATTCATCTTACTTTACTATCAACTGGCTAGCTGCATCTATCATTCATCCTTCTTCGCTATCAACTGGCCAGCTGCATCTATCATTCATCCTACTTTACTATCAACTGGCCAGCTGTATCTATCATTCATCCTACTTTACTATCAACTGGCTAGCTGTATCATTCATCCTACTTTACTATCAACTGGCTAGCTGTATCTATCATTCATCCTACTTTACTATCAACTGGCTAGCTGTATCTATCAATTATCCTACTTTATTATCAACTGGCTAGCTGCATCATTCATCATACTTTACTATCAACTGGCTAGCTGTATCTATCATTCATACTACTTTACTATCACTTTACTATCAACTGGCCAGCTGCATCATTCTTTCTAATTTACTATCAACTGGCCAGCTATATCAATCATTCATCCTACTTTACTATCAACTGGCCAGCTGTATCGTTCATCCTACTTTACTATCAACTGGCCAGCTGCATTTCATCCTACTTTACTATCAACTGGCTAGCTGTGTCTATCATTCATCCTTCTTTACAATCAACTGGCCAGCTGTATCTATCATTCATCCTACTTCGCTATCAACTGGCCAGCTGCATCATTCATCCTACTTTACTGATCAACTGGCCAGCTGCATCTATCATTCATCCTACTTTACTGTCAACTGGCCAGCTGCATCTATCATTAATCCTACTTCGCTATCAACTGGCCGGCTGCATCTATCATTCATCCTACTTCGCTATCAACTGGCCAGCTGCATCTATCATTCATCCTACTTCGCTATCAACTGGCCAGCTACATCTATCATTCATCCTACTTCGCTATCAACTGGCCGGCTGCATCTATCATTCATCCTACTTCGCTATCAACTGGCCAGCTGCAACATTCATCCTACTTTACTGATGAACTGGCCAGCTGCATCTATCATTCATCCTACTTTACTATCAACTGGCCAGCTGTATCATTCATCCTACTTTACTATCAACTGGCTAGCTGCATCTATCATTCATCCTACTTTACTATCAACTGGCTAGCTGTATCTATCATTCATCCTACTTTACTATCAACTGGCTAGCTGTATCTATCATTCATCCTACTTTACTGATCAACTGGCCAGCTGCATCTATCATTCATCCTACTTTACTATCAACTAGCCAGCTGTATCATTCATCCTACTTTACTATCAACTAGCCAGCTGTATCATTCATCCTACTTTACTATCAACTGGCTAGCTGCATCTATCATTCATCCTACTTTACTTTCAACTGGCCAGCTGTATCATTCATCCTACTTTACTATCAACTGGCTAGATGCATCTATCATTCATCCTACTTTACTATCAACTGGCTAGCTGTATGTATCATTCATCTTACTTTAATATCAACTGGCTAGCTGTATCTATCATTCATCCTACTTTACTATCAACTGGCCAGCTTCATCATTCATCCTACTTTACTATCAACTGGCCAGCTGTATCTATCATTTATCCTACTTTACTATCAACTGGCCAGCTGCATCATTCATCCTACTTTACTATCAACTGACCAGCTGTAACTATCATTCTTCCTACTTTACTATGAACTGGCCGGCTGTATCTATAATTCATCCTACTTAATATCAACTGGCTAGCTGTATCTATCAATTATCCTACTTTACTATCAACTGGCCAGCTGTATCTATCATTCATCTTACTTTACTATCAAATTGCCAGCTGTATCTATCATTTGTCCTACTTTACTATCAACTGGCCAGCTGCATTATTCATCCTACTTTACTATCAACTGGCCAGCTGTATCTATCATTCATCCTACTTCGCTATCAACTGGCCAGCTACATCTATCATTCATCCTACTTCGCTATCAACTGGCCAGCTGCATCTATCATTCATCCTACTTCGCTATCAACTGGCCAGCTGCATCATTCATCCTACTTTACTGATCAACTGGCCAGCTGCATCTATCATTCATCCTACTTTACTATCAACTGGCCAGCTGTATCATTCATCCTACTTTACTATCAACTGGCTAGCTGCATCTATCATTCATCCTACTTTACTATCAACTGGCTAGCTGTATCTATCATTCATCCTACTTTACTATCAACTGGCTAGCTGTATCTATCATTCATCCTACTTTACTGATCAACTGGCCAGCTGCATCTATCATTCATCCTACTTTACTATCAACTAGCCAGCTGTATCATTCATCCTACTTTACTATCAACTAGCCAGCTGTATCATTCATCCTACTTTACTATCAACTGGCTAGCTGCATCTATCATTCATCCTACTTTACTTTCAACTGGCCAGCTGTATCATTCATCCTACTTTACTATCAACTGGATAGATGCATCTATCATTTATCCTACTTTACTATCAACTGGCTAGCTGTATGTATCATTCATATTACTTTAATATCAACTGGCTAGCTGTATCTATCATTCATCCTACTTTACTATCAACTGGCCAGCTTCATCATTCATCCTACTTTACTATCAACTGGCCAGCTGTATCTATCATTTATCCTACTTTACTATCAACTGGCCAGCTGCATCATTCATCCTACTTTACTATCAACTGACCAGCTGTATCTATCATTCATCCTACTTTACTATCAACTGGCCGGCTGTATCTATAATTCATCCTACTTAATATCAACTGGCTAGCTGTATCTATCAATATCCTACTTTACTATCAACTGGCCAGCTGTTTCTATCATTCATCCTACTTTACTATCAAATTGCCAGCTGTATCTATCATTTGTTCTACTTTACTATCAACTGGCCAGCTGCATTATTCATCCTACTTTACTATCAACTGGCCAGCTGTATCTATCATTCATCCTACTTTACTATCAACTGGCTAGCTGTATCTATCAATTATCCTACTTTACTATCAACTGGCCAGCTGTATCTATCATTCATACTACTTTACTATCAACTGGCTAGCTGTATCTATCATTCATCCTTGTCACGATCGTCAGGGAGAGACCAAGGCGCAGCGTTGCAGGTGAACATATTTATATTTATTTAATGATCACACGATCAAAACAACAAACGAAAAACGTGACGTCTATGGTTTGAACACAAACCAACACGAACAAGAAACCACAAACACAAAGTGAAAGACAGACAGTTAAATATGGCTCCCAATCAGAGACAACCAGCTGACACTCGTTGCCTCTGATTGGGAGTCACTCAGGCCAACATAGATAGACAACGACTAGAACCTAAACAAAATAAACACCCTGGCTCAACATACGAGAGTCCCCAGAGCCAGGGCGTGACAGTACCCCCCCCCTCCAAAGGCGCGGACTCCGACCGCGCCAACCAACCACACCAGGGGAGGGACCGGGTGGGCACTCCGCCTCGGCGGCGGATCCGGCTCCGGACATGACCCAGGCACGGGTTGTGCTGGACTGACGACGCGCACCCCTGGCTTGGTGCGTGGAGGAGGAACGGGCCTTACCAGGCTGACGACGCACACCACTGACTTGGTGCGGGGAGCAGGAACGGGCCGAGCCGGGCTGACGAAGCGCACCACTGCCTTGGTGCGGGGAGCAGGAATGGGCCGGACCGGGCTGACGAAGCGCACCCCTGACTTGGTGCGGGGAGCAGGAATGGGCCGGACCGGGCTGACGACGCGCACCACTGACTTGGTGCGGGGAGCAGGAACGGGCCGCGCCGGGCTGACGAAACGCACCACTGACTTGGTGGGAGTGGCAGGAACAGGCCGGACCGTACTGGGAACACACACCACTGGCCCTACGTGGGGATCAGGAACAGGCCGGACCGGACTGGCAACACACGCCAGTACCTCTTGCCGTGCCTCTACAACCTCCTTCCCCCTGGTGACCAGTGACTCCGTAACCTGGCGGCCTCCTCTGCCAACCCGCTGGACCGCTCTATCGCGGCCTCCTGCTGCCTCGACGTCGTGAGCCCCCCAAAAATTTTTTCTGGGGGTCTCTCCTCCCGTGGGCCCAGGCCTCCATCGTTCTCGCCCAACTCTCGCTCCTCTGTCTCCAACTCCCGCCATTCAGCTCCTCAATGGGCTTGACCCAGTCGAAGCTCTTCCTCAACTGGTCCCAAGTCCACCCTCTCTGCTCCTCACTAGGCTTGACCCAGTCGAGGTTGCCACGGAGATCTGCTAGCGATGGCTCCTGGACACGCTGCTTGGTCTGGTTTTGTTGGTTTCTTCTGTCACGATCGTCAGGGAGAGACCAAGGCGCAGCGTTGCAGGTGAACATATTTATATTTATTTAATGATCACACGATCAAAACAACAAACGAAAAACGTGACGTCTATGGTTTAAACACAAACCAACACGAACAAGAAACCACAAACACAAAGTGAAAGACAGACAGTTAAATATGGCTCCCAATCAGAGACAACCAGCTGACACTCGTTGCCTCTGATTGGGAGTCACTCAGGCCAACATAGATAGACAACGACTAGAACCTAAACAAAATAAACACCCTGGCTCAACATACGAGAGTCCCCAGAGCCAGGGCGTGACAATCCTACTTTACTATCAACTGGCCAGCTTCATCATTCATCCTACTTCGCTATCAACTGGCCAGCTGTATCTAACATTCATCCTACTTTACTATCAACTGGCCAGCTGCATCATCCATCCTACTTTACTATCAACTGGCAAGCTGTATTTATCATTCATCCTACTTTACTATCAACTGGCCAGTTGTATCTATCATTCATCCTACTTTACTATCAACTGGCTAGCTGTATCTATCATTCATCCTACTTTACTATAAACTGGCCAGCTGCATCATTCATCCTACTTTACTATCAACTGGCTAGCTGCATCTATCATTCATCCTACTTTACTATCAACTGGCCAGCTGTATCATTCATCCTACTTTACATCAACTGGCTACATGCATCTATCATTCATCCTACTTTACTATCAACTGGCTAGCTGTATCTATCATTCATTCTACTTTACTATCAACTGGCTAGCTGTATGTATCATTCATCCTACTTTAATATCAACTGGCTAGCTGTATCTATCATTCATCCTACTTTACTATCAACTGGCCAGCTTCATCATTCATCCTACTTTACTATCAACTGGCCAGCTGTATCTAACATTCATCCTACTTTACTATCAACTGGCCAGCTGCATCATTCATCCTACTTTACTATCAACTGGCCAGCTGTTGCTATCATTCATTCTACTTTACTATCAACTGGCTCGCTGCATAATTCATCCTATTTTACTATCAACTGGCCAGCTGTATCTATCATTCATCCTACTTTACTATCAACTGGCCAGCTACATCATTCATTCTACTTTACTATCAACTGGCCAGCTGTATCTATCATTCATCCTACTTTACTATCAACTGGCCGGCTGTATCTATAATTCATCCTACTTAATATCAACTGGCTAGCTGTATCTATCAATTATGCTACTTTACTATCAACTGGCCAGCTGTATCTATCATTTATCCTACTTTACTATCAACTGGCCAGCTGCATCATTCATCCTACTTTACTATCAACTGGCCAGCTGTATCTATCATTCATCCTACTTTACTATCAACTGGCTAGCTGTATCTATCAATTATCCTACTTTACTATCAAATGGCCAGCTGTATCTATCATTCATACTACTTTACTATCAACTGGCTAGCTGTATCTATCATTCATCCTACTTTACTATCAACTGGCCAGCTTCATCATTCATGCTACTTTACTATCAACTGGCCAGCTGTATATATCATTCATCCTACTTTACTATCAACTGGCCAGCTGCATTATCATCCTACTTTACTATCATCTGGCAAGCTGTATCTATCATTCATCCTACTTTACTATCAACTGGCCAGCTGTTTCTAACATTCATCCTACTTTGATATCAACTGGCTAGCTGTATCTATCATGCATCCTACTTTACTATCAGCTGACTAGCTGTATCAATCATTCATTCTACTTTACTATCAACTGGCTAGCTGTATCTATCATTCATCCTACTTTATTATCAACTGGCTAGCTGTATCTATCATTCATCCTACTTTACTATCAACTGGCCAGCTGCATCATTCATCCTACTTTACTATCAACTGGCCAGCTGTATCTATCATTCATCCTACTTTACTATCAACTGGTTAGCTGCATCATTCATCCTACTTTACTATCAACTGGCCAGCTGTATCTATCATTCATCCTACTTTACTATCAACTGGCTAGCTGTATCTATCATTCATCCTACTTTACTATCAACTGGCTAGCTGTATCTATCATTCATTCTACTTTACTATCAACGGGCCAGCTGTATCATTCATCCTACTTTACTATCAACTGGCCAGCTGTATCATTTATCCTACTTTACTATCAACTGGCTAGCTGTATCTATCAGTCAATCTACTTTACTATCAACTGGCCAGCTGCATCTTTCATCCTACTTTACTATCAACTGGCTAGCTGTATGTATCATTCATCCTACTTTACTATCAACTGGCTAGCTTCATCATTCATCCTACTTTACTATCAACTGGCCAGCTAAATCATTCATTCAACTTTACTATCAACTGGCCAGCTGTATCTATCATTCATCCTACTTTACTATCAACTGGCCAGCTGTATCTATAATTCATCCTACTTAATATCAACTGGCTAGCTGTATCTATCAATTATCCTACTTTACTATCAACTGGCCAGCTGTATCTATCATTCATCCTACTTTACTATCAACTGGCCAGCTGTATCTATCATTTATACTACTTTACTATCAACTGGCCAGCTGCATCATTCATCCTACTTTACTATCAACTGGCTAGCTGTATCTATCAATTATCCTACTTTACTATCAACTGGCCAGCTGTATCATTCATCCTACTTTACTATCAACTGGCTAGATGCATCTATCATTCATCCTACTTTACTATCAACTGGCCGGCTGTATCTATAATTCATCCTACTTAATATCAACTGGCTAGCTGTATCTATCAATTATCCTACTTTACTATCAACTGGCCAGCTGTATCTATCATTCATCCTACTTTACTATCAAATTGCCAGCTGTATCTATCATTTGTCCTACTTTACTATCAACTGGCCAGCTGCATTATTCATCCTACTTTACTATCAACTGGCCAGCTGTATCTATCATTCATTCTACGTTACTATCAACTGGCTAGCTGTATCTATCAATTATCCTACTTTACTATCAACTGGCCAGCTGTATCTATCATTCATACTACTTTACTATCAACTGGCTAGCTGTATCTATCATTCATCCTACTTTACTATCAACTGGCCAGCTTCATCATTCATCCTACTTCGCCATATCAACTGGCCAGCTGTATCTATCATTCATTCTACTTTACTATCAACTGGCCAGCTGCATCATTTATCCTACTTTACTATCAACTGGCAAGCTGTATCTATCATTCATCCTACTTTACTATCAACTGGCCAGCTGTATCTATCATTCATCCTACTTTACTATCAACTGGCTAGCTGTATCTATCATTCATCCTACTTTACTATCAACTGGCCAGCTGCAAAATTCATCCTACTTTACTATCAACTGGCTAGCTGCATCTATCATTCATCCTACTTTACTATCAACTGGCCGGCTGTATCATTCATCCTACTTTACTATCAACTGGCTAGATGCATCTATCATTAATCCTACTTTACTATCAACTGGCTAGCTGTATCTATCATTCATTCTACTTTACTATCAACTGGCTAGCTGTATGTATCATTCATCCTACTTTAATATCAACTGGCTAGCTGTATCTATCATTCATCCTACTTTACTATCAACTGGCCAGCTTCATCATTCATCCTACTTTACTATCAACTGGCCAGCTGTATCTAACATTCATCCTACTTTACTATCAACTGGCCAGCTGCATCATTCATCCTACTTTACTATCAACTGGCCAGCTGTTGCTATCATTCATTCTACTTTACTATCAACTGGCTCGCTGCATAATTCATCCTATTTTACTATCAACTGGCCAGCTGTATCTATCATTCATCCTACTTTACTATCAACTGGCCGGCTGTATCTATAATTCATCCTACTTAATATCAACTGGCTAGCTGTATCTATCAATTATGCTACTTTACTATCAACTGGCCAGCTGTATCTATCATTTATCCTACTTTACTATCAACTGGCCAGCTGCATCATTCATCCTACTTTACTATCAACTGGCCAGCTGTATCTATCATTCATCCTACTTTACTATCAACTGGCTAGCTGTATCTATCAATTATCCTACTTTACTATCAAATGGCCAGCTGTATCTATCATTCATACTACTTTACTATCAACTGGCTAGCTGTATCTATCATTCATCCTACTTTACTATCAACTGGCCAGCTTCATCATTAATGCTACTTTACTATCAACTGGCCAGCTGTATATATCATTCATCCTACTTTACTATCAACTGGCCAGCTGCATTATCATCCTACTTTACTATCATCTGGCAAGCTGTATCTATCATTCATCCTACTTTACTATCAACTGGCCAGCTGTTTCTAACATTCATCCTACTTTGATATCAACTGGCTAGCTGTATCTATCATGCATCCTACTTTACTATCAGCTGACTAGCTGTATCAATCATTCATTCTACTTTACTATCAACTGGCTAGCTGTATCTATCATTCATCCTACTTTATTATCAACTGGCTAGCTGTATCTATCATTCATCCTACTTTACTATCAACTGGCCAGCTGCATCATTCATCCTACTTTACTATCAACTGGCCAGCTGTATCTATCATTCATCCTACTTTACTATCAACTGGTTAGCTGCATCATTCATCCTACTTTACTATCAACTGGCCAGCTGTATCTATCATTCATCCTACTTTACTATCAACTGGCTAGCTGTATCTATCATTCATCCTACTTTACTATCAACTGGCTAGCTGTATCTATCATTCATTCTACTTTACTATCAACGGGCCAGCTGTATCATTCATCCTACTTTACTATCAACTGGCCAGCTGTATCATTTATCCTACTTTACTATCAACTGGCTAGCTGTATCTATCAGTCAATCTACTTTACTATCAACTGGCCAGCTGCATCTTTCATCCTACTTTACTATCAACTGGCTAGCTGTATGTATCATTCATCCTACTTTACTATCAACTGGCTAGCTTCATCATTCATCCTACTTTTACTATCAACTGGCCAGCTAAATCATTCATTCAACTTTACTATCAACTGGCCAGCTGTATCTATCATTCATCCTACTTTACTATCAACTGGCCAGCTGTATCTATAATTCATCCTACTTAATATCAACTGGCTAGCTGTATCTATCAATTATCCTACTTTACTATCAACTGGCCAGCTGTATCTATCATTCATCCTACTTTACTATCAACTGGCCAGCTGTATCTATCATTTATACTACTTTACTATCAACTGGCCAGCTGCATCATTCATCCTACTTTACTATCAACTGGCTAGCTGTATCTATCAATTATCCTACTTTACTATCAACTGGCCAGCTGTATCATTCATCCTACTTTACTATCAACTGGCTAGATGCATCTATCATTCATCCTACTTTACTATCAACTGGCCGGCTGTATCTATAATTCATCCTACTTAATATCAACTGGCTAGCTGTATCTATCAATTATCCTACTTTACTATCAACTGGCCAGCTGTATCTATCATTCATCCTACTTTACTATCAAATTGCCAGCTGTATCTATCATTTGTCCTACTTTACTATCAACTGGCCAGCTGCATTATTCATCCTACTTTACTATCAACTGGCCAGCTGTATCTATCATTCATTCTACGTTACTATCAACTGGCTAGCTGTATCTATCAATTATCCTACTTTACTATCAACTGGCCAGCTGTATCTATCATTCATACTACTTTACTATCAACTGGCTAGCTGTATCTATCATTCATCCTACTTTACTATCAACTGGCCAGCTTCATCATTCATCCTACTTCGCTATCAACTGGCCAGCTGTATCTATCATTCATTCTACTTTACTATCAACTGGCCAGCTGCATCATTTATCCTACTTTACTATCAACTGGCAAGCTGTATCTATCATTCATCCTACTTTACTATCAACTGGCCAGCTGTATCTATCATTCATCCTACTTTACTATCAACTGGCTAGCTGTATCTATCATTCATCCTACTTTACTATCAACTGGCCAGCTGCAAAATTCATCCTACTTTACTATCAACTGGCTAGCTGCATCTATCATTCATCCTACTTTACTATCAACTGCCGGCTGTATCATTCATCCTACTTTACTATCAACTGGCTAGATGCATCTATCATTAATCCTACTTTACTATCAACTGGCTAGCTGTATCTATCATTCATTCTACTTTACTATCAACTGGCTAGCTGTATGTATCATTCATCCTACTTTAATATCAACTGGCTAGCTGTATCTATCATTCATCCTACTTTACTATCAACTGGCCAGCTGCATCATTCATCCTACTTTACTATCGACTGGCCAGCTGTTGCTATCATTCATCCTACTTTACTATCAACTGGCTCGCTGCATAATTCATCCTATTTTACTATCAACTGGCCAGCTGTATCTATCATTCATCCTACTTTACTATCAACTGGCTAGCTGTATCTATCATTTATCATACTTTACTATCAACTGGCCAGCTGTATCTATCATTCATCCTACTTTACTATCAACTGGCCAGCTACATCATTCATTCTACTTTACTATCAACTGGCCAGCTGTATCTATCATTCATCCTACTTTACTATCAACTGGCCGGCTGTATCTATAATTCATCCTACTTAATATCAACTGGCTAGCTGTATCTATCAATTATGCTACTTTACTATCAACTGGCCAGCTGTATCTATCATTCATCCTACTTTACTATCAACTGGCCAGCTGTATCTATCATTTATCCTACTTTACTATCAACTGGCCAGCTGCATCATTCATCCTACTTTACTATCAACTGGCCAGCTGTATCTATCATTCATCCTACTTTACTATCAACTGGCTAGCTGTATCTATCAATTATCCTACTTTACTATCAACTGGCCAGCTGTATCTATCATTCATACTACTTTACTATCAACTGGCTAGCTGTATCTATCATTCATCCTACTTTACTATCAACTGGCCAGCTGTATCATTAATCCTACTTTACTATCAACTGGCCAGCTGTATCATTCATCCTACTTTACTATCAACTAGCTAGCTGTATCTATCAGTCAATCTACTTTACTATCAACTGGCCAGCTGCATCTTTCATCCTACTTTACTATCAACTGGCTAGCTGTATCTATCATGCATCCTACTTTACTATCAACTGACTAGCTGTATCAATCATTCATTCTACTTTACTATCAACTGGCTAGCTGTATCTATCATTCATCCTACTTTACTATCAACTGGCAGCTGTATCTATCATTCATACTACTTTACTATCAACCGGCCAGCTGCATCATTCTTCCTACTTTACTATCAACTGGCCAGCTGTATCTATCATTCATCCTACTTTACTATCAACTGGCTAGCTGCATCATTCATCCTACTTTACTATCAACTGGCCAGCTGTATCTATCATTCATCGTACTTTACTATCAAATGGCTAGCTGTATCTATCATTCATCCTACTTTACTATCAACTGGCTAGCTGTATCTATCATTAATTCTACTTTACTATCAACTGGCCAGCTGTATCATTCATCCTACTTTACTATCAACTGGCTAGCTGTATCATTCATCCTACTTTACTATCAACTGACTAGCTGTATCTATCAGTCATTCTACTTTACTATCAACTGGCCAGCTGCATCTTTCATCCTACTTTACTATCAACTGGCTAGCTGTATGTATCATTCATCCTACTTTAATATCAACTGGCTAGCTGTATCTATCATTCATCCTACTTTACTATCAACTGGCCAGCTTCATCATTCATCCAACTTTACTATCAACTGGCCAGCTGTATCTATCATTCATCCTACTTTACTATCAACTGGCCAGCTGCATCATTCATTCTACTTTACTATCAACTGGCCAGCTGTATCTATCATTCATCCTACTTTACTATCAACTGGCCGGCTGTATCTATAATTCATCCTACTTAATATCAACTGGCTAGCTGTATCTATCAATTATTCTACTTTACTATCAACTGGCCAGCTGTATCTATCATTCATCCTACTTTACTATCAACTGGCCAGCTGTATCTATCATTTATCCTACTTTACTATCAACTGGCCAGCTGCATCATTCATCCTACTTTACTATCAACTGGCTAGCTGTATCTATCAATTATACTACTTTATTATCAACTGGCCAGCTTCATCATTCATCCTACTTTACTATCAACTGGCTAGCTGTATCTATCATTCATCCTACTTTACTATCAACTGGCCAGCTTCATCATTCATCCTACTTCGCTATCAACTGGCCGGCTGTATCTATCATTCATCCTACTTTACTATCAACTGGCCAGCTGCATCATTCATTCTACTTTACTATCAACTGGGAAGCTGTATCTATCATTCATCCTACTTTACTATCAACTGGCCAGCTGTATCTATCATTCATCCTACTTTACTATCAACTGGCTAGCTGTATCTATCATTCATCCTACTTTACTATCAACTGGCTAGCTTTATGTATCATTCATCCTACTTTAAAATCAACTGGCTAGCTGTATCTATCATTCATCCTACTTTACTATCAACTGGCCAGCTTCATCATTCATCCTACTTTACTATCAACTGGCCAGCTGTATCATTCATCCTACTTTACTATCAACTGGCCAGCTGTATCATTCATCCTACTTTAATATCAACTGGCTAGCTGTATCTATCAGTCATTCTACTTTACTATCAACTGGCCAGCTGCATCTTTCATCCTACTTTACTATGAACTGGCTAGCTGTATGTATCATTCATCCTACTTTAATATCAACTGGCTAGCTGTATCTATCATTCATCCTACTTTACTATCAACTGGCCAGCTTCATCATTCATCCTACTTTACTATCAACTGGCCAGCTGTATCTATCATTCATCCTACTTTACTATCAACTGGCCAGCTGCATCATTCATTCTACTTTACTATCAACTGGCCAGCTGTATCTATCATTCATCCTACTTTACTATCAACTGGCCGGCTGTATCTATAATTCATCCTACTTTACTATCAACTGGCTAGCTGTATCTATCATTCATCCTACTTTACTATCAACTGGCTAGCTTTATGTATCATTCATCCTACTTTAAAATCAACTGGCTAGCTGTATCTATCATTCATCCTACTTTACTATCAACTGGCCAGCTTCATCATTCATCCTACTTTACTATCAACTGGCCAGCTGTATCTATCATTCATCCTACTTTACTTTCAACTGGCCAGCTACATAATTCATCCTACTTTACTATCAACTGGCCAGTTGTATCTATCATTCATCCTACTTTACTATCAACTGGCCGGCTGTATCTATAATTCATCCTACTTAATATCAACTGGCTAGCTGTATCTATCATTCATCCTACTTTACTATCAACTGGCCAGCTTCATCATTCATCCTACTTTACTATCAACTGGCCAGCTGTATCTATCATTCATCCTACTTTACTATCAACTGGCCAGCTTCATCATTCATTCTACTTTACTATCAACTGGCCAGGTGTATCTATCATTCATCCTACTTTACTATCAACTGGCCAGCTGCATCTTTCATCCTACTTTACTATCAACTGGCTAGCTGTATGTATCATTCATCCTACTTTAATATGAACTGGCTAGCTGTATCTATCATTCATCCTACTTTACTATCAACTGGCCAGCTTCATCATTCATCCAACTTTACTATCAACTGGCCAGCTGTATCTATCATTCATCCTACTTTACTATCAACTGGCCAGCTGCATCATTCATTCTACTTTACTATCAACTGGCCAGCTGTATCTATCATTCATCCTACTTTACTATCAACTGGCCGGCTGTATCTATAATTCATCCTACTTAATATCAACTGGCTAGCTGTATCTATCAATTATTCTATTTTACTATCAACTGGCCAGCTGTATCTATCATTCATCCTACTTTACTATCAACTGGCCAGCTGTATCTATCATTTATCCTACTTTACTATCAACTGGCCAGCTGCATCATTCATCCTACTTTACTATCAACTGGCTATCTGTATCTATCAATTATCCTACTTTATTATCAACTGGCCAGCTTCATCATTCATCCTACTTTACTATCAACTGGCTAGCTGTATCTATCATTCATCCTACTTTACTATCAACTGGCCAGCTTCATCATTCATCCTACTTCGCTATCAACTGGCCGGCTGTATCTATCATTCATCCTACTTTACTATCAACTGGCCAGCTGCATCATTCATTCTACTTTACTATCAACTGGGAAGCTGTATCTATCATTCATCCTACTTTACTATCAACTGGCCAGCTGTATCTATCATTCATCCTACTTTACTATCAACTGGCCAGCTGTATCTATCATTTATCCTACTTTACTATCAACTGGCCAGCTGCATCAATCATCCTACTTTACTATCAACTGGCTAGCTGTATCTATCAATTATCCTACTTTACTATCAACTGGCCAGCTTCATCATTCATCCTACTTTACTATCAACTGGCTAGCTGTATCTATCATTCATCCTACTTTACTATCAACTGGCCAGCTTCATCATTCATCCTACTTCGCTATCAACTGGCCGGCTGTATCTATCATTCATTCTACTTTACTATCAACTGGCCAGCTGCATCATTCATTCTAATTACTATCAACTGGGAAGCTGTATCTATCATTCATCCTACTTTACTATCAACTGGCCAGCTGTATCTATCATTCATCCTACTTTACTATCAACTGGCTAGCTGTATCTATCATTCATCCTACTTTACTATCAACTGGCTAGCTTTATGTATCATTCATCCTACTTTAAAATCAACTGGCTAGCTGTATCTATCATTCATCCTACTTTACTATCAACTGGCCAGCTTCATCATTCATCCTACTTTACTATCAACTGGCCAGCTGTATCTATCATTCATCCTACTTTACTATCAACTGGCCAGCTACATAATTCATCCTACTTTACTATCAACTGGCCAGTTGTATCTATCATTCATCCTACTTTACTATCAACTGGCCGGCTGTATCTATAATTCATCCTACTTAATATCAACTGGCTAGCTGTATCTATCATTCATCCTACTTTACTATCAACTGGCCAGCTTCATCATTCATCCTACTTTACTATCAACTGGCCAGCTGTATCATTCATCCTACTTTACTATCAAATGGCCAGCTGTATCATTCATCCTACTTTAATATCAACTGGCTAGCTGTATCTATCAGTCATTCTACTTTACTATCAACTGGCCAGCTGCATCTTTCATCCTACTTTACTATCAACTGGCTAGCTGTATGTATCATTCATCCTACTTTAATATCAACTGGCTAGCTGTATCTATCATTCATCCTACTTTACTATCAACTGGCCAGCTTCATCATTCATCCTACTTTACTATCAACTGGCCAGCTGTATCTATCATTCATCCTACTTTACTATCAACTGGCCAGCTGCATCATTCATTCTACTTTACTATCAACTGGCCAGCTGTATCTATCATTCATCCTACTTTACTATCAACTGGCCGGCTGTATCTATAATTCATCCTACTTAATATCAACTGGCTAGCTGTATCTATCAATTATTCTACTTTACTATCAACTGGCCAGCTGTATCTATCATTCATCCTACTTTACTATCAACTGGCCAGCTGTATCTATCATTTATCCTACTTTACTATCAACTGGCCAGCTGCATCAATCATCCTACTTTACTATCAACTGGCTAGCTGTATCTATCAATTATCCTACTTTACTATCAACTGGCCAGCTTCATCATTCATCCTACTTTACTATCAACTGGCTAGCTGTATCTATCATTCATCCTACTTTACTATCAACTGGCCAGCTTCATCATTCATCCTACTTCGCTATCAACTGGCCGGCTGTATCTATCATTCATTCTACTTTACTATCAACTGGCCAGCTGCATCATTCATTCTAATTACTATCAACTGGGAAGCTGTATCTATTATTCATCCTACTTTACTATCAACTGGCCAGCTGTATCTATCATTCATCCTACTTTACTATCAACTGGCTAGCTGTATCTATCATTCATCCTACTTTACTATCAACTGGCTAGCTTTATGTATCATTCATCCTACTTTAAAATCAACTGGCTAGCTGTATCTATCATTCATCCTACTTTACTATCAACTGGCCAGCTTCATCATTCATCCTACTTTACTATCAACTGGCCAGCTGTATCTATCATTCATCCTACTTTACTATCAACTGGCCAGCTACATAATTCATCCTACTTTACTATCAACTGGCCAGTTGTATCTATCATTCATCCTACTTTACTATCAACTGGCCGGCTGTATCTATAATTCATCCTACTTAATATCAACTGGCTAGCTGTATCTATCATTCATCCTACTTTACTATCAACTGGCCAGCTTCATCATTCATCCTACTTTACTATCAACTGGCCAGCTGTATCTATCATTCATCCTACTTTACTATCAACTGGCCAGCTTCATCATTCATCCTACTTTACTATCAACTGGCCAGCTGTATCTATCATTCATCCTACTTTACTATCAACTGGCCAGCTGCATCATTCATACTACTTTACTATCAACTGGCAAGCTGTATCTATTATTCATCCTACTTTACTATCAACTGGCCAGCAGTATCTATCTTTCATCCTACTTTGCTATCAACTGGCTAGCTGTATCTATCATGCATCCTACTTTACTATCAACTGACTAGCTGTATCAATCATTCATTCACTTTACTATCAACTGGCTAGCTGTATCTATCATTCATCCTACTTTACTGTCAACTGGCCAGCTGCATCATTCATCCTACTTTACTATCAACTGGCCAGCTGTATCTATCATTCATTCTACTTTACTATGAACTGGACAGCTGTATCATTCATCCTACTTGGCCTGGCACAGCGACCGCAGCACCTGGACACATACAGCCACTGTAGACTATTGAGATGCCCCCCTACAGTAGACTATCTTGTTATAAGTCCTGTGTAGGACACAGGGAAGGGTGTGTTCAGTGTTACTCTCCCTCAGGATGAGGAGACCAAGGAGCTGCTGTCACTGATGACTCCACTGTCTGGTGAAGAAACAGAGCCGCTTGGTGACAGATTGGATCTTCCTCGAGAGGTCAAAGGGCAGGCTGCACCATCCCAGGCTGCTTCAGTGACCCAGAAATCAGGAGTTGACCTCTTGGATAGGTAAGAGATAGCAGGAACATAATCAAACCATACTCAAAGCTGGATAGGTAAGAGATAGCAGGAACATAATCAAACCATACTCAAAGCTGGATAGGTAAGAGATAGCAGGAACATAATCAAACCATACTAAAAGCTGGATAGGTAAGAGATAGCAGGAACATAATCAAACCAGACTCAGAGCTGGATAGGTAAGAGATAGCAGGAACATAATCAAACCAGACTCAGAGCTGGATAGGTAAGAGATAGCAGGAACATAATCAAACCAGACTCAGAGCTGGATAGGTAAGAGATAGCAGGAACATAATCAAACCAGACTCAGAGCTGGATAGGTAAGAGATAGCAGGAACATAATCAAACCTGACTCAGAGCTGGATAGGTAAGAGATAGCAGGAACATAATCAAACCAGACTCAGAGCTGGATAGGTAAGAGATAGCAGGAACATAATCAAACCAGACTCAGAGCTGGATAGGTAAGAGATAGCAGGAACATAATCAAACCAGACTCAGAGCTGGATAGGTAAGAGATAGCAGGAACATAATCAAACCAGACTCAGCGCTGGATAGGTAAGAGATAGCAGGAACATAATCAAACCAGACTCAGCGCTGGATAGGTAAGAGATAGCAGGAACATAATCAAACCAGAACTCAGAGCTCGATAGGTAAGAGATAGCAGGAACATAATCAAACCAGACTCAGAGCTGGATAGGTAAGAGATAGCAGGAACATAATCAAATCAGACTCAGAGCTGGATAGGTAAGAGATAGCAGGAACATAATCAAACCAGACTCAGAGCTGGATAGGTAAGAGATAGCAGGAACATAATCAAACCAGACTCAGAGCTGGATAGGTAAGAGATAGCAGGAACATAATCAAACCAGACTCAGAGCTGGATAGGTAAGAGATAGCAGGAACATAATCAAACCAGACTCAGCGCTGGATAGAAGAAGTGTTCTTCCTAACCAGTCCCTCAACAGCTCTCTGACTGAGCTCCACCCTCACTGGGTCTTCAGAGGAGAGGAAGGCTGAGGAGGGATGGAAGGATGAATGGATCACACAGGACACCAGATAAGACCCCTCCCCAGTTCTTTAGCCAGAGAGCTGTTGAAGGACTGGTTAGGAAGAACACTTCTACAGCCAGAGAGGTGTTGAGGGACTGGTTAGGAAGAACACTTCTACAGCCAGAGAGCTGTTGAGGGACTGGTTAGGAAGAACACTTCTACAGCCAGAGAGGTGTTGAGGGACTGGTTAGGAAGAACACTTCTACAGTCAGAGAGGTGTTGAGGGACTGGTTAGGAAGAACACTTCTACAGCCAGAGAGCTGTTGAGGGACTGGTTAGGAAGAGCACTTCTACAGCCAGAGAGGTGTTGAGGGACTGGTTAGGAAGAGCACTTCTACAGCCAGAGAGGTGTTGAGGGACTGGTTAGGAAGAACACTTCTACAGCCAGAGAGGTGTTGAGGGACTGGTTAGGAAGAACACTTCTACAGCCAGAGAGGGGTCTTATCTGGTGTCCTGTGTGAATTTAAGTATAATCCCTCTAATTCTCCTCTCTCTCTCGGAGGACCTGAGCCCTAGGACCATGCCTCAGGACTACCTGGCCTGATGACTCCTTGCTGTCCCCAGTCCACCTGGTCGTGCTGCCGCTCCAGTTTCAACTCTTCTGCCTGCGGCTATGGAACCCTGACCTGTTCACCGGACGTGATCCTTTGTCCCGGACCTGCTGATTTCGACCCTCTCTCCACCG
Source organism: Coregonus clupeaformis (assembly GCF_020615455.1). Classification (NCBI taxonomy): domain Eukaryota; kingdom Metazoa; phylum Chordata; class Actinopteri; order Salmoniformes; family Salmonidae; genus Coregonus; species Coregonus clupeaformis. The sequence continues at coordinate 136,935 of NW_025534319.1, forward strand.
CACCTGCTGTTTTGACCTCAGAATGCTCAGCTATGAAAAGCCAAGTGACATTTACTCCTGAGGTACTGACCTGTTGCACCCTCTACAACCACTGTGATTATCATTTGACCCTGCTGGTCATCTATGAACGTTTTAACATCAAAGGCATGGAATAATTAAAAATGTATATTTTGTCAGGCTGGATGTTTGAGATATGAGTAGGTGATTTGAGTCATGCTTCTTCAGTAGTGGAATAAAGACAATTAGCACTTGAATGTTGTAAAGAAATACTGGAGTGATGTAAGATTGTTCATAAAACAGTTCATAGACGCATGTGTTATCCTGCGTCAATGTTTATAGGCTGCAAGTACGTTGAAATGAAGTTGTTTTCAAGTCGTTGAAACAACGACCTAAAAAATACATATTTTTAACTTTAACTTTCAACCAAAACCAAACGTAGATTGGACCTCGAGCATAGTCTTATTTTCAACAACATTTTGCTCGGTGGGATACTGCCCAATGTCAAAACACAGTTTTAACGTGTCCAAATCAATAACCAATATGCAGAAACAGTTTGTGATAAATTGAAAACCTAAACATAAAATGTACTATCTACACAAACATGTTCCACAATAGTAATCATAATACTTGATTTTTTTTTTACGAGCACCTTATTAACTGCACAAGCACCAAAAACACTGTTCTTTTGACAAGTGGCAATAAATCACTAATATCGATTAGGGGGGGAATCAGGTTGTACGTGCTGTTGAAACTAACACAACAAAAAAATACACATGGAAACGGGCGATATCTTTTACTTCACTGGTTAGAGGACAACCTGCAGAAGACAGTCAGCTACATTTTGGAGTGATGCATTTAAATTTAGCGGTCCCCAAAACGAAGAGAAACGCAACACTTATTTGTCATCACTCATATCGATATCACGTTGAAATCAATTGCGCGAGGGGGGAGATGAGGTTGCACGTCCTGTTAAAACTAACAGCTCAAAAACCACACGGAATCTGGGAATAATGTGTACATCACTGGTCAGAGGACAATTTGTAGGAAACAGCTATCTACATTTAGAAGTGTTGCATTTTGATTCAAGTGGGTCGCCAACGTGGTAAGTGTAACACAACTCATTTCAGAGCCTGGATTTTCCCCCTGATGAGGCTAGGGTAGGGGAGGGAATGGCCAGCATGGATGTAGCTCAGTTGGTAGAGCATGGCGTTTGCAACGCCAGGGTTGTGGGTTCGATTCCCACGGGGGGCCAGTATGAAAAATACAAAAATAATGTATGATGGTTCTACATTGTAAAATTCATTAAAATACTCATACAACAATGTTAAAACATTGTGACATTATTTAATTGATATCATGAAACAACTCCTTCATGTATGTACTTTCTGATGTTTAATCAGAGTTCTTTTAGCAGCGTATCTCTTGCCACATTGACCACAGCTATAAGGTTTTCTCTCTAGTGTGTGTTCTCAAATGTACCTTCAGGTTGTTTGAATCACTAAAACTCTTCCCACATTGATCACAGCTATAAGGTTTCTCTCTAGTGTGTGTTCTCAAATGTACCATCAGGTTGCTTGATTGACTAAAACTCTTCCCACATTGATCACAGCTATAAGGTTTCTCTCCTGTGTGTGTTCTCTGATGTACTATCAGGCAGCTTGATTGAGTAAAACTCTTCCCGCATTGATCACAGCTATAAGGTTTCTCTCCTGTGTGTGTTCTCTGGTGACTAGTCAGACGGCTAGATGTAGTAAAACTCTTCTCGCATTGATCACAGCTATAAGGTTTCTCTCCTGTGTGCATTCTCAAATGTACCATCAGCTTGCTTGATCGACTAAAACTCTTCCCACATTGATCACAGCTATAAGGCTTCTCTCCTGTGTGTATTCTCTGGTGTATAGTCAGAATGGTAGATGTAGTAAAACTCTTCCCACATTGATCACAGCTATAAGGTTTCTCTCCAGTGTGTGTTCTCAAATGTACCTTCAGGCAGCTTGAGTGAGTAAAACTCTTCCCACATTGATTACAGCTATAAGGTTTCTCTTCTGTATGGATTCTCATATGTCTTTTAAGGTCTGCTGAAGAGTTGAATATCTTCCCACAGTCAGAGCAGTGGTGAGATTTCTTCCCTGTGGGTTTCCGCTGGTGTTTCTTGAGATGTTCTGATCTGGAGGGACTCTTCTCTGCCTCCTCAGCTTCATGATGTTGTTGAGGCTCCCCAGAGGATCCACGATAGTCACGTCTCTCTTCTGTGTGAACGACAAAGTCAGACAGATGGTTAAAAGGCCCACAACAGCAGAAATACTGTTTATTTGAGGTAAAAGGTGATGCCCAGAGCGTACCCATGAAGCTGTACAACAATTGACATCTGTTAAATTATTTGACAATTGTCTTAAGACAGTCAAGTGAGCAATAATAGTAATATCTTGTCTTGTTTTCACATTAGTAGTAACATCGATGATTGTAGGCTAGAAATATTAATACACACAAAACATATGAACAAAATCATCCACTGTGAAAGTTGATACTTGCAGGCCCTTCATATGTAGGCTATGAGCAGCACTTCGTTAAATTGATCAAATCAGTTATTGTTTTCTTGATCAAACCGTGAGCAACACCTGTCAAACTCATTTCTCTCAAAACACAGGGATGTCGATTCCCACGGGACTTGGTATTACCAGAGGACCTTGGAGTTCGCCAAAAAACAGTAGGTTATTCTGGCTTGAATTGTTACTCTCCTGCCATGTAAAAATGACTGCCATGGCAGATTCAGACGGGACTAAAATTGCAGATGTGGTGTTTTGTGCTTCTGCATATAATTACATTCAAAACCGGGGACAGCGACAGTATCCAAAGCGGGAGAAAGTACATTTGTTATAAAATAATATTAGATTTATTAGTGTTGCATCATAATTTTTTTGTACATAATATAACCATATACAATTTATGTATCACATGTCTTAGAGCGATGGACTGTGCCATCTCCGTGGCCTCCACAAAGTCTTGTGCACCAGCTGTTCCGGACGACTGTATGATCACTCTCTCCTTAGCCGATGTGAGTATGACCTTTAACCCCTGTAAATCTAAGCCGTTGGGGGAGGGGGTCTAAACTGACATATGGAATTGTTTTAAGATGGTCGTACTATGGATTACTTCAATTACTTAGATTGAAGCAAATTTGCGTCAATTGACTCCAAGGGGGTTAAACAGGTTAATCTTCACAGACAGATTACCAGGACGCGTACTCAGAGCATGCACTGACCAGCTGGCAAGTCTTCACTGACATTTTTAAACGTCTCCCTGACCGCGTCTGTAATACCTACATGTTTCAAGCAGAGCCATTAATATGGAGTTGGTCCCCCCTTTGCTGCTATAACAGCCTCCTCTCTTCTAGGAAGGCTTTCCACTAGATGTTGGAACATTGCTGCGGGGACTTGCTTCCATTCAGCCACAAGAGCTTTAATGAGGTCGGGCACTGACGTTGGGCGATTAGGCCTGGCTCGCAGTCGACCTTCCAATTCATCCCAAAGGTGTTCGATGGGGTTGAGGTCAGAGCTCTGTGCAGGCAAGTCAAGTTCTTCCACACCGATCTTGACAAACCATTTCTGTTTGGACTTTGCTTTACGCACAGGGGCATTGTCATGCTGAAACAGGAAAGGGCCTTCCCCAAGCTGTTGCCAAAAAGTTGGAAGCACAGAATCGTCTAGAATGTCACTGTATGCTGTAGCGTTAAGATTTCCCTTGGCATTGCGCATGGTGATCTGGGGCTTGTGTGCGGCTGCTCGGCCATTTTATTTTATTTTATTTCACCTTTATTTAACCAGGTAAACCAGTTGAGAACAAGTTCTCATTTACAACTGCGACCTGGCCAAGATAAAGCAAAGCAGTGCGATAAAAACAAGAATACAGAGTTACATATGGGGTAAAACAAAACAAAGTCAAAAATACAACAGAAATACATATAATATACAGTGTGTGCAAATTTAGCAAGTTATGGAGGTAAGGAAATAAAATAGGCTATAGTGCAAAAAAAAATTACAATTAGTATTAACATTGGACTGATAGATGTGCAAGAGATGATGTGCAAATAGAGATACTGGGGTGCAAAAGAGCAAAATAAATAACAATATAGGAATGAGGTAGTTGGGCGGGCTAATTTCAGATGGGCTGTGTACAGGTGCAGTGATCGGTAAGGTGCTCTGACAACTGATGCTTAAAGTTAGTGAGGGAGATAAGTGTCTCCAGCTTCAGAGATTTTTGCAATTTGTTCCAGTCATTGGCAGCAGAGAACTGGAAGGTTGCGGCCAAAGGAGGTGTTGGCTTTGGGGATGACCAGTGAGATATACCCGCTGGAGCGCAGACTACGGGTGGGTGTTGCTATGGTGACCAATGAGCTAAGATAAGGCGGGGGATTTGCCTAGCAGTGATTTATAGATGGCCTGGAGCCAGTGGGTTAGGCGACGAATATGTAGTGAGGACCAGCCAACAAGAGCGTACAGGTCACAGTGGTGGGTAGTATATGGGGCTTTGGAGACAAAACGGATGGCACTGTGATAGACTACATCCAATTTGCTGAGTAGAGTGTTGGAGGCAATTTTGTAAATGACATCACCGAAGTCAAGGATCGGTAGGATAGTCAGTTTTACGAGGGCATGTTTGGCAGCATGAGTGAAGGAGGCTTTGTTGCGAAATAGAAACCGATTCTAGATTTAACTTTGGATTGGAGATTCTTAATGTGAGTCTGGAAGGAGAGTTTACAGTCTAACCAGACACCTAGATATTTGTAGTTGTCCACATACTCTAGGTCAGACCCGTCGAGTAGTGATTTTAGTCGGGTGTGCGGGTGCAAGCAGCGTTCGGTTGAAGAGCATGCATTTAGTTTTACTAGTGTTTAAGAGCAGTTGGAGGCTACTGAAGGAGTGTTGTATGGAATTGAAGCTCGTTTGGAGGTTTGTTAACACAGTGTCCAATGAAGGGCCAGATGTATACAAAATGGTGTTGTCTGCGTAGAGGTGGATCTGAGAGTCACCAGCAGCAAGAGCGACGTCATTGATATACACAGAGAAAAGAGTCAGCCCAAGAATTGAACCCTGTGGCACCCCCCATAGAGACTGTCATAGGTCCAGACAACAAGCCCTCCGATTTGACACATTGAACTCTATCTGACGAAGTAGTTGGTGAACCAGGCGAGGCAGTCATTTGAGAAACCAAGGCTATTTAGTCTGCCAATAAGAATGCGGTGGTTGACAGAGTCGAAAGCCTTGGCCAGGTCAATGAAAACGGCTGCACAGTACTGTCTATTATCGTTTGCGGTTATAATATCGTTTAGGACCTTGAGCGTGGCTGAAGTGCACCCATGACCAGCTCGGAAACCGGATTGCATAGCGGAGAAGGTACGGTGGGATTCGAAATGGTCGGTGATCTGTTTGTTGACTTGGCTTTCAAAAACTTTTTGAAAGGCAGGGCAGGATGGATATGGGTCTGTAACAGTTTGGATCTAGAGTGTCACCCCCTTTGAAAAGGGGGATGACGTGACAGCTTTCAATCTCTGGGGATCTCAGACGTTACGAAAGAGAGAGGTTGAACAGGCTAGTAATATGGGGTTGCGACAATTTCAGCAGCTAGTTTTAGAAAGAAAGGGTCCAGATTGTCTAGCCCAGCTGATTTGTAGGGGTCCAGATTTTGCAGCTCTTTTAGAACATCAGCTGTCTGGATTTGTGTGAAGGAGAAGCGGGGGGCATGGGCAAGTTGCAGCGGAGGGTGCAGAGCTGGTGGCCAGGGTAGAGGTAGCCAGGTGGAAAGCATGGCCAGCCGTAGCAAAATGCTTGTTGAAATTTCGATTATTGTAGATTTATCGGAAATGGAAACCCATTTCATGAAGCTCCCGACTAACAGTTATTCTGCTGACGTTGCTTCCAGAGGCAGTTTGGAACACGCTTCAGCACTCGGCGGACCCGTTCTGTGAGCTTGTGTGGCCTACCACTCGCTTCAGCCGTTGTTGCTCCTAGCATCTCTGTCGACAAAACAGCCTATCGACCAAACAATCGACCAGTCGACTAGAGTCAGCCCTAAAAAAAATGAAAATACATTTGCAGAATATTATACAATGACTTATCAACAGCTCCAACAATTTGACCCCCACAGGAAAGCCTCACTGGCAGATATAGAAAGACCCATAAACTGGATAGTCATTGATTCTTTAAGAATATAACTTTTAAATGCCTCAAATGTTTCAACTGTCTTACCCCATCAGAAACCAAAACATAAGCTCATATAACACCACTGTTTGTAAACAAACACTGTATAGCCTCAATCTGGTTAAAAATGTGATTTTGACCTTATGGACGGCCAGTCCTTGTATTCATAGTGAAGTGAATTCAGGGGGTAGCCCTGAGCTGGACTCAAACCTGGGTCCAGAGACTGTCAAGCCAACACCTTATAACTGTTATACCAAGATGTCTGAACTTCTTGATGAGGTCGCTAGGTTTTGGGTTAAGGTTGCTACAATAGCGTTCTCTATGAATTTGAGAGTGGTTACATTTCTCCAGCCCCCATTCCCTCCACTGTTTACCAAACCAAGTCTAAGGGCAGCCATTTTGTTGCTGTTTAAATCCTAGGTTGTCCTTTTAAAAAAGCCACATCAATCAATCAACCAATCTGCAGTTCAAACAATAACAAAGCTGTCATTCCGCCTCTGTTTTGGTAATAAGATGATGGATGGGACTGGAGAAATGTAACTACTCTCAAAATCATAGACAGACCTATGGATGCAAGGACTGACCATCCATGGTATCAACATTATAGTTTTAACCATGTTGAGGCTATACAGTGTTGATTTACATTTACATTGTTTCTAAACATTGGAGTAAAAAAAAGCTTATTTTGGTCTGATGGGTAGACAGTTGAACAAGCTCATGGCATTTCTTCAAGAAAAACTGCAGATCCTTTAACACACATCAGATCAACAACTGCAGAGTTTGTGCCTCTGTTTTTAAGACAGTACTTACTAATGTTAATCAGGGCTCGGTTTCTCAAAAGTATCTTACTGCTAAGTTCATCATTAGAACCATTGGATGCCTTAAGATGCCTTTGGGAAACCGGAACCAGATATCCAGTTTCCTCCTCTTCTTCCTCCTCCTTTTTCGATGTGACAGTCATCTCCCCCTCCTCTTTCACTTCAAAAACGGGAGCCTCCTCTTCTTTCACTCTGAACGCGTCTTCCTCTTCTTTCACTGTAACGTCTTTCTCTTCTTCTTTCACGGTAACAGCTTCACCCTCTACTTGTTTTTGTATTGTAACATCCTCCTCTTCCTCCTCCTCTTTCACTAGAGCTTCTTTCTCCGTCCAGCAGACCTCCTCTTCTTTAGCAGGAGGAGAGTAGCTTAGTGAGCTCATGGTCGGGGATGTTAGCTAGCTAGGCTAGTGCTAACTTAACCAGCCAGCTAGCTGACCAATAACAACAACACCGTAAATATGAAATTAAATGGGATAACTAACTAGACGACAGGAGTGGGTTTAAAACACAGTGGCTAATATACACGAAAGCGTCTAAAGAGCTTTATTGGTTGGGCTATTTTGTCTAGCAAGCTACCGAGGTGTCTGACTAACTGTTGCTGCTGTTGAAAGAAGCGTCCCGTCCACTAGATTATACGTCACACTAGCAGCATAGCCTTAAAGTCCCACATCGCCATCTGCTGACTGGAGTGGGTAACGAAGTTGAGTAAAATGTAGATTTTATTTTCAGACAAAAAGTTAAAGGGTAGGAAGCATGAGTTTTTTTTACTCACCAATGTAACAACACAGTGTGGTTAAAGACTTAGGAACTTAGTTGTAGTCAAGATCTGGTTACCTATTAAGTACAAACAGTTATGTTTTTGCGTTATTTCGTATTTATTAACTTATTTCCGGATATCTTCTAAACTACCCATAGTGCACTATTTCTCAACGTCATATGGGGATCTACTCTGTGCTGCCGAGTTCGTATGGCTAGCTCAAGCTGACTAATCTTAGCCACACCTCATGCTCTTCTCAGACTGTGTGGCCAAAGATTTTTATAACTGACCCAAGAAAGACCAGAGCCTGTCGTTTCCAATATGAGCAAATTAATCCTAGTGGGCAGAACAAGCAAGGAGGTGGGCAGAGCCAAGCAGGAGCAAGAGAGGTCCTATTGGCGCGTTCTAGCATGTCTTTGCATATTTCCTTTAGGGAACGCCTACTTTGTGAAGATTGCCCATGTGCAATAACTCAATTCGCCCTTGCACTCCTTCTAAACAACGCACTTTTTTTGAAACTTTGGCAAAGGGTAAAGTCTATTAAACTTAGTCCATTCTGTTTGTTACAGATTCTAGTTATGGAAACAGAAAACTGAGAAAATTAGCAGAACGTCTTCAAAATCCATCTGGCTACTTGTTCTCCCACTGGGCTTCCTCTCAACACCATATTTGGTAGTGAGTGGAAACAACAGGATGCTTCACATTATACATCAGGTGAAATATCTGGCTCATTGTTCTCATGACTATAACATTTGTTGGCCCCTTCAACCTTCAATTCTTGCACATTTTCGCATAAAAAGTATATTTCAACACTCTGTCTGCTCAGGCAACATTGATGAACTCCTAAACTAAGAACCAATCAGAGGTCCCGTACATAACCCTCGTGATCAAGGCAGCCAATGGCCTGCATCTATCTACGATGTAACTACAGCCTCTTGTGAAAACTGCTGTCTGATGGAGAGAAACAGATATATCTTGCTCCCGAAGACTGAAATAAGATAAATATATGTTTTCGAGTGCACTTGAAATATTCAGCATGCAATAAGAATTGTCTTGATAGTATGAAGAGGTAACTCCATGGACATTTTATCCAATGTATTGAAAGCTAGCCAATGTTACAGTTTGAATAGCCTAGCCAGCTACTGTAAATGTCAATGTGTGTTTCATTATCTAGCGCTCTCTCTGTCAGTTAATTACATTTTGAATCATGTTTTGGCATGATTATATGTCTCATTTCAAGTAACTAGCTGCAGGCTTAAAGAAACATTCAAATCATATACTTTGCACAGAAACCCAAATAAAAGTATGTGAATATGTTCTAAAACTTTTGACCGGTACATACATACATACATATATACAATTTAGCTTGGGCGTGAACGTTATTTACAGTACCAGTCAAACGTTTGGACACACCTGCTCATTCAAGGGATTTTCTTTATTTTTACTATTTTCTACATTATAGAATAATAGTGAAGACGTCAAAACTATGAAATAACACTTATGGAATCATGTAGTAACCAAAAAAGTGTTCAAACAAATCAAAATATAATTTATATTTTATATTCTTTAAAGTAGCCACCCTTTGCCTTAATGACAGCTTTTCACACTCTTGGCGTTCCAAGATGGCGTAGCAGTGCGGTCGTGTTCTTTGTTGTGTGTCCGTGTAAATAGCCAGTTTTTTTGTATTTTTCGTACATATTTCCCTATCACACTTTTCATCCTTCTACAAAATATACTTTCCTGCAACCCGCCTCACTCAATGTGGAACGGATTCTATTATTGACTTACCTTTTATCTAGAATCTCCAGTTGAAACTAGCTAGCCAGCTAACTAGCTACTTGCTATTAGCCACCGTTAGCGGTTTTCACCCAGAACATCGGATTTTCTGCCGGAATAACTGAATCACTGGACATTGACACTGGATCGCAACTAGCTAGCCGCAACCGAATGGATGTTGCTGTTGGCTAATCACCACTGCCCCCGAAGCAAGCACCAGTTAGCCTTGAGCTAGCCTCGAGCCAGGCCCATCTCCAGGCTATCTACCTCTCTGTCAACTGAACGGGAGCTCCTAGTGTTGACACGGAGCCCCGACGATCCAACACGACTGGTCTGCCGACGAAATCGTCTGATGTGGTTTCAACAGGCTTCCCGTTACGACGTTGACCACGAAGATCCATCTGCTAGCCCCGGTCCACTAGCACGCGCAAGCCGTGGCCTCTTGCTAGCCAGTGCTGTAGCAGCCCCCGAACTACCTCCGAACTCTCCTATTGCTGTTCACCGGACCTTATGATAACTCAGCTAGAGCTGATGCCTGCTGGACTGTTCCTTTATACGGTACCGCATCCTGTTTGTTTAGCCTCAGCCCAAACTTTGTCGCCATTACCAGCTGTTGTCTTAGCTCTCTCGAATAACACCTGTGATTGCTTTATGCCTCTCTCCCATGTCAATATGCCTTGCTTATTGCTGTTTCGGTTATTTCTTATTGTACTATTTCACTGTAGATCCCCCAGCCCAGCTCAACCGGTCTTAGATAGCTCCTTTGTCCAACCCCCCATACACGCTGAGACCGACTCAATCAGTGCCTCCAGTGATGCTATCTCTTTCATCGTTACCCAAAGCTTAGGTTTACCTCCACTGTACTCATATCCTGCCATATCCTTGTCTGTACATAATGCCCTGAATCTATTCTACAACGCCTGGAAATCTGTCCCGTTTATTCTCTGTACCCAACGCACTAGAAGACCAGTACTTAAAGCCTTTAGCCGTATCCTTATTCTACTCCTCCTCTGTTCCTCTGGTGATGTAGAGGTTAACCCAGGTCCTGCAGCCCCCAGTATCACTCCTACTCCCCAGGCGTTATCATTTGTTGACTTCTGTAACCGTAAAAGCCTTGGTTTCTTGCACGTTAACATCCGAAGCCTCCTCCCTAAGTTTCTGTTATTCACTGCGTTAGCACACTCCACCAACCCTGATGTTCTAGCAGTGTCTGAATCCTGGCTTAGGAAGGCCACCTAAAATTCAGAAATTTCCATCCACAACTACAACATTTTCCGTCTCGATAGAACTGCCAAAGGGGTTGGGGTTGCAATCTACTGTAGAGATAGCCTGCAGAGCTCTATCATACTATCCAGGTCTGTGCCCAAACAGTTCGAGCTTCTACTTCTAAAAATCCACCTTTCCAGAAATAAGTCTCTCACTGTTGCCGCTTGCTACAGACCCCCCTCAGCCACGAGCTGTGCCCTGGACACCATTTGTGAACTGATTGCCCCCCCATCTATCCTCAGAGTTCGGACTGCTTGGTGACCTAAACTGGGATATGCTTAACACCCTGGCCAACCTACAATCTAAACTAGATGCCCTCAATCTCACACAAATGATCAACGAACCTACCAGGTACAACCCTAAATCTGTAAACATGGCTACCCTCATAGATATCATCCTGACAAATTTACCCCCTTAATACACCTCCGCTGTCTTCAACCAGGATCTCAGCGATCACTGCCTTATTGCCTGTGTCCGTAATGGGTCCGCGGTCAAACGACCACCCCTCATCACTGTCAAACGCTCCCTAAAACACTTTAGCGAGCAGGCCTTTCTAATTGACCTGGCCCGGGTATCCTGGATGGATATTGACCTCATTCCGTCAGTAGCGGATGCCTGGTTGTTCTTTAAAAGTGCTTTCCTCTCCATCTTAAATGAACATGCCCCATTCAAAAAATTCAGAATTAAGAACAGATATAGCCCCTGGTTCTGCTCAGACTTGACTGCCCTTGACCAGCACAAAAACATCCTGTGGCGTACTGCATTAGCATCGAACAGCCCCCACGATATGCAACTTTTCAGGGAAGTCAGGAACCAATATACACAATCAGTTAGGAAAGCAAAGGCTAACTTTTTCAAACATAAATTTGCATCCTGTAGCACTAACTCCAAAAAGTTTTGGGACACTGTGAAGTCCATTGAGAATAAGAGCACCTCCTCCCAGCTGCCCACTGCACTGAGGCTAGGAAACACTGTCACTACCGATAAATCTACGATAATCGAACATTTCAACAAGCATTTTGCTACGGCTGGCCATGCTTTCCACATGGCTACCACTACCCTGGCCACCAGCTCTGCACCCTCCGCTGCAACTTGCCCATGCCCCCCCCCCGCTTCTCCTTCACACAAATCCAGACAGCTGATGTTCTGAAAGAGCTGCAAAATCTGGACCCCTACAAATCAGCTGGGCTAGACAATCTGGACCCTTTCTTTCTAAAATTAGCCGCCGAAATTGTAGCAACCCCTATCACCAGCATGTTCAACCTCTCTTTCATATCGTCTGAGATCCCCAGAGATTGGAAAGCTGCTGCGGTCATCCTCCTCTTCAAAGGGGGTGACACTCTAGATCCAAACTGTTACAGACCTATATCCATCCTGCCCTGCCTTTCGAACGTTTTTGAAAGCCAAGTTAACAAACAGATCACCGACCATTTCAAATCACACCGTACCTTCTCCGCTATGCAATCCGGTTTCCGAGCTGGTCATGGGTGCACCTCAGCCACGCTCAAGGTCCTAAACGATATTATAACCGCGATCAATAATAGACAGTACTGCGCAGCCGTCTTCATCGACCTGGCCAAGGCTTTCGACTCTGTCAATCACCGCATTCTTATTGGCAGACTAAATAGCCTTGGTTTCTCAAATGACTGCCTCGCCTGGTTCACCAACTACTTCTCTGATAGAGTTCAATGTGTCAAATCGGAGGGCCTGTCGTCTGGACCTATGGCAGTCTATGGGGGTGCCACAGGGTTCAATTCTTGGGCCGACTCTTTTCTCTGTGTATATCAATGATGTCGCTCTTGCTGCTGGTCATTTTCAGATCCACCTCTGCGCAGACGACACCATTTTGTATACATCTGGCCCTTCATTGGACACTGTGTTAACAAACCTCCAAACGAGCTTCAGTGCCATACAACACTCCTTCCGTAGCCTCCAACTGCTCTTAAACACAATTAAAACTAAATGCATGCTCTTCAATCGAACGCTGCTGGCACCCGCCCACCCGACTAAAATCACTATTCTCTACGGGTCTGACCTAGAGTATGTGGACTACAAATACCTAGGTGTCTGGTTAGACTGTAAACTCTCCTTCCAGACTCATATTAAGCATCTCCAATCCAAAGTTAAATGTAGAATCGGCTTCCTATTTCGCAACAAAGCCTCCTTCACTCATGCTGCCAAACATGCCCTCGTAAAACGGACTATCCTACCGATCCTTGACTTCGGCGATGTCATTTACAAAATAGCCTCCAAAACTCTACTCAGCAAATTGGATGTAGTCTATCACAGTGCCTTCCATTTTGTCATCAAAGCCCCATATACAGTGGGGGAAAAAAAATATTTAGTCAGCCTCCAATTGTGCAAGTTCTCCCACTTAAAAAGATGAGAGAGGCCTGTAATTTTCATCATAGGTACACGTCAACTATGACAGACAAAATGAGGAAAAAAAATCCAGAAAATCACATTGTAGGATTTTTTATGAATTTATTTGCAAATTATGGTGGAAAATAAGTATTTGGTCAATAACAAAAGTTTCTCAATACTTTGTTATATACCCTTTGTTGGCAATGACACAGGTCAAACGTTTTCTGTAAGTCTTCACATGGTTTTCACACACTGTTGCTGGTATTTTGGTCCATTCCTCCATGCAGATCTTCTCTAGAGCAGTGATGTTTTGGGGCTGTCGCTGGGCAACACGGACTTTCAACTCCCTCCAAAGATTTTCTATGGGGTTGAGATCTGGAGACTGGCTAGGCAACTCCAGGACCTTGAAATGCTTCTTACGAAGCCACTCCTTCGTTGCCCGGGCGGTGTGTTTGGGATCATTGTCATGCTGAAAGACCCAGCCACGTTTCATCTTCAATGCCCTTGCTGATGGAAGGAGGTTTTCACTCAAAATCTCACGATACATGGCCCCATTCATTCTTTCCTTTACACGGATCAGTTGTCCTGGTCCCTTTGCAGAAAAACAGCCCCAAAGCATGATGTTTCCACCCCCATGCTTCACAGTAGGTATGGTGTTCTTTGGATGCAACTCAGCATTCTTTGTCCTCCAAACACGACGAGTTGAGTTTTTACCAAAAAGTTATATTTTGGTTTCATCTGACCATATGACATTCTCCCAATTCTCTTCTGGATCATCCAAATGCACTCTAGCAAACTTCAGACGGGCCTGGACATGTACTGGCTTAAGCAGGGGGACACGTCTGGCACTGCAGGATTTGAGTCCCTGGCGGCGTAGTGTGTTACTGATGGTAGGCTTTGTTACTTTGGTCCCAGCTCTCTGCAGGTCATTCACTAGGTCCCCCCGTGTGGTTCTGGGATTTTTGCTCACTGTTCTTGTGATCATTTTGACCCCACGGGGTGAGATCTTGCGTGGAGCCCTAGATCGAGGGAGATTATCAGTGGTCTTGTATGTCTTCCATTAACTAATAATTGCTCCCACAGTTGATTTCTTCAAACCAAGCTGCTTACCTATTGCAGATTCAGTCTTCCCAGCCTGGTGCAGGTCTACAATTTTGTTTCTGGTGTCCTTTGACAGCTCTTTGGTCTTGGCCATAGTGGAGTTTGGAGTGTGACTGTTTGAGGTTGTGGACAGGTGTCTTTTATACTGATAACAAGTTCAAACAGGTGCCATTAATACAGGTAACGAGTGGAGGACAGAGGAGCCTTTTAAAGAAGAAGTTACAGGTCTGTGAGAGCCAGAAATCTTGCTTGTTTGTAGGTGACCAAATACTTATTTTCCACCATAATTTGCAAATAAATTCATTAAAAATCCTACAATGTGAATTTCTGGATTTTTTTTCTTCTCAATTTGTCTGTCATAGTTGACGTGTACCTATGATGAAAATTATAGGCCTCATCTTTTTAAGTGGGAGAACTTGCACAATTGGTGGCTGACTAAATACTTTTTTTCCCCACTGTATACGTCCGAACTTAAGAACCAAATAGACTTCCCAAAAATAATATGGTATTTATTTTATTTTATTTCACCTTTTATTTAATCAGATAAGTCAATTTAGAACCAATGACAATCTGAATGAAGAAATACTAATTATATTCATCTATTTAATAATTAAATTTTTTGAAATATCCAAATTATATAGTGAACAACATTTAGGGGTTTACACTTGCATACAATCAATCTTACTTTCATAATCAAAACATAATATATATATTTTTAACTTGTTGAATCTGATTTTAGACATGATCTTGTCTAGAGCTGGAAAAAAATGTTGACCTATTTTTCAGTATGATTTCATTCATACAATTAGATTTCATGTAGCATGAACAAAAACCCAATTTCTCAATCAAAAACATAAGTCAGAACACAGCCTCTCTATTCTCTCATGTGATTTCAGGTCCTCTGACTGAGAAAATGTATTTCCACAATGAGAGCAGTGGTATGTCTTCTCCTCCTGTGTATTAGTATGTTGGAAAGGCTTTTCTCCTGTGTGTATTCTCTCATGCTTTTTCAGGATCCCTAACCGGGTAAAGCTCTTTTCACATCGGGAACATTGTTAAGGCTTTTCTCCTGTGTGTATTCTCTCATGCGCTTTCAGGCTCCCTCGATGGGTAAAGCTCTTTTCACAATGGGAACAGTGGTAAGCCTTTTCTCCTGTATGTATTCTCTCATGCTTTTTCAGGCTCCCTAAACGGGTAAAGCTCTTTTCACATCGGGAACATTGGTAAGGCTTTTCTCCTGTGTGTATTCTCTCATGCGCTTTCAGGCTCCCTCGATGGGTAAACCTC